>NW_017189517.1:1629328-1881663 GCF_001704415.2 Capra hircus
CCAATGCGATTGGGCAAAGGATTTCTTGTCAAATATCTGCAAATCATCAATGTAATACACCATGTTAACAAATTGAAACTAAAGAAAAACACATATGATTATCTCAATAGATGCAGAGAAAGCCTTTGACAAAATTCAACATCCATTTATGATAAAAACCCTCACGAAAGCAGGAATAGAAGGAACATAATTCAACATAATAAAAGCTATATATGACAAACCACAACAAACAGTGTCCTCAATGGAGAAAATTGAAGCTTTTCCTCTAAAGTCAGGAAAAGACAAGGTGCCCACTCTCACCACTCCTGTTCAACATAGTTTTTGAAGTTTTGGCTCAGCAATCAGAGTAAAAAGAATGTAAGGAATCCAATTGGAAAATAAAGTAAAATAAAACTCACCTGTTTGCAGATGACATGATCCTCTACATAGAAAACCCTAAAGACTCCACAGAAATTTACAGAGCTTATTAATGAATATACTAAAGTTGCAGGATATAAAATCAACACAAAGAAATCCCTTGCTTTCCTTAACATAAGAAAAAGAGAAAATAGAAGAGAATTAGGAAACATATTGCATTCACCACTAAACAAAAGAATAAAACACTTAGGAATATCTACCTAAACAAACAAAAGACCTATATATAGAATAACTAATAAAACACTGGTGAAAGAAATCCAAGGGTACACTAATAGATGGAGAAATACACCATGTTCATGCATTGGAAGAAATCATATAGTGAAAATGAGTATACTACCCAAAGGCAATCTATAGATTCAATGCTATCTCTTTATAAAAGTTCCAATGTGTATTTTTCACAGAACTAGTAAGAACTAATTCTTCACAATTTTTGTGAAATATAAAAAACCTCGAATAGCCAAAGCAATCTTTGAGAAAGAAGAATGGAACTGGAGGAGTCAACCTGGCCTGACTTCAGGCTCTACTACCAAAGCCTCAAGTCATTCAAGACAGTACTGGTAACTGCACAAAGACAGATAATATAGGAATCAACAGAAGCAAAAATAGAAAGCCTCAGATGATAAATGCCACACACCTATGGATGCCTTATCTTTGACAAATGCAGGCAAGAATATACAATGGAGAACAGACAATGTCTTTAACAGTGGTGCTGGGAAAACTGGTCACCACTTGTGAAAAAATGAAACTAGAGAACACTTTCTAACACCGGTAACACGAAAATAAACTCAAAATGGATTAAAGATCTAAACGTAAGACACAAACTATAAAACTCCTAGAGGAGAACCTAGGCAAAACACTCTCCGACATAAATCACAACAGAATCTCTATGACCCACCGCCCAGAATATTAAGAAATAAAAGCAAAAATAAACAAATGGACTTAATTAAAATCAAAAGCTTCTGCACGACAAAGGAGACTATATGCAAGCTGAAATGACAGCCTTCAGAATGGGAGAAAAATAATAGCGAATGAAGCAAATGACAAAGAATTAATCTCAAAATATACACACAACACCTGAAGCTCATTCCAGAAAAATAAATGACCCAATCAAAAAATGCGCCAAATAACTAAACAGACATTTCTCCAAGGAAGGCATACAGGTGGCTAAGAAACTTATGAAAAGATGCTCAAACATCACTCATTATCAGAGAGAAGGCTTTTATCTCTTCTTGCTATTCTTTGGAACTCTGCATTCAGATGCCTATATCTTTCCTTTGCTCCTTTGCTTTTCACTCCTCTTCTTTTCACAGCTATTTGTAAGGCTTCCTCAGACAGCCATTTTGCTTTTTTGCATTTCTTTTCCATGGGGATGGTCTTGATCCCTGTCTCCTGTACATTGTCACGAACCTCATTCCATAGTTCATCAGATACTCTATCAGATCTAGGCCCTTAAATCTATTTCTCACTTTATCTGTAAAATCATAGGGGATTTGATTTAGGTCATTCTCTAATGGTCTAGCGGTTTTCCCTGCCTTCTTCAATTGAAGTCTGAATTTGGCAATAAGGAGTTCATGATCTGAGCCACAGTCAGCTCCTGGTCTTGTTTTTGTTGACTGTATAGAGCTTCTCCATCTTTTGCTGCAGAGAATATAATCAATCTGATTTCAGTGTTGACCATCTGGTGATGTCCATGTGTAGAGGTTTCTCTTGTGTTGTTGGAAGAGGGTATTTGCTATGACCAGTGTATTTTCTTGGCAAAACTCTATTAGTCTTTGCCCTACTTCTTTCCACATTTCAAGGCCAAATTTGCCTGTTACTCCAGGTGTTTCTTGACTTCCTACTTTTGCATTCCAGTCCCCTATAATGAAATGGACATCTTTTGGGTGTGTTAGTTCTAAAAGGTCTTATAGGTCTTCATAGAACCATTCAACTTCAGCTTCTTCAGCATTACTGGTTGGGGCATAGACTTGGATTACTGTGATATTAAATTGTTTGCCTTGGAAATGAAGAGAGGTCATTTTGTTGTTTTTGAGATTGCATCCAAGTACTGCATTTCAGACTCTTGTGTTGACCATAATGGCTACTCCATTTCTTCTGAGGGATTCCTGCCCACAGTCATAGGTATAATGGTCATCTGATTTAAATTCACCCATTCCAGTTTATTTTAGTTCGCTGATTCCTAGAATGTTGATGTTCACTCTTGCCATCTCCTGTTTGACCAATTCCAATTTGCCTTGATTCATGGACCTGACATTCCAGGTTCCTATGCAATATTGCTCTTTATAGCATCGGAACTTGATTCCATCACCAGTCACATCCATAGCTGAGTATTATTTTTGCTTTGGCTCCATCCCTTCATTCTTTCTAGAGTTATTTCTCCACTGATCTCCAGTAGCATATTGGGCACCTACTGACCTGGGGAGTACCTGTTTCACTGTCCTATCATTGTGCCTTTTCATACTGTTCATGGGGTTCTCAAGGCAAGAATACTGAAGTGGTTTGCCATTCCCTTCTCCAGTGGACCACAGTCTGAATGGCTATCATCAAATGAAAATGCCTAAAAATACAAATTTTGGCAAGGATGTGAAGAAAAGGAAGCCCTTGTATTTAATTAGTGGGAATGTAAATTTTTGCAGTCACTAAGGAAAACATCATGGAAGTTTCTTAAAAAACTGAAAATAGAACTACCATGTGACCCAGCAATCCCACTGCTGCTGCTGCTAAGTCACTTCAGTCATGTCCGACTCTGTGCGACCCCATAGACGGCAGCCCACCAGGCTCCCTCGTCCCTGGGATTCTCCAGGCAAGAACACTAGAGTAGGTTGCCATTTCCTTCTCCAACACGTGAAAGTGAAAAGTGAAAGTAAAGTTGCTCAGTCATGTCCGACTCTTAGAGACCCCCATGCACTGAAGCCTACCAGGCTCCTCGGTCCATGGGATTTTCCTGGCAAGAGTACTGGAGTGGGGTGCCATTGTCTTCTCCAATCCCACTCTTAGGTAAATATAAGAAGAAAATGAACACTAATTTGAAAAGATACATGAACCTCAATGTTTATTACAGCCATATTTACAATAGAAAACATACGGAAGCAACCAGTAAACAAGACACACATGGCTTCTGTCTTCATAGCACTAGTATGGGATAAGCAAGCATTTCAACACTATAGTAATCCTTAGAAATAATGGCAGATACATGTTCATTGAGATGGAAAAATTCTCCCAGCATATTGTATAAAAAAGGATGGCTACAATATAACATATAGTTTGATTCAATTTGTATAAATTAAAAAAAAAATCACTGATGTATATATGCTCATCCAAATATGTGTGTATATATATATATATATAGATAGATAGATAGATAGATAGATAGATTTATACAACATATATAATATATATGTTACAAACATTTAAGTAAACAGCAAAGTTAAAATATTAACAGTATATATTTCTATTGACACACTTGTTGGTGTCCTCTAATTTCATTTTTATATTTTCTTTTGAATTTCCATATTGCTTTGCCTCGAGTGTATATTTATAGTTAGAAAACATTAATAATGCTCCTTCAAAGCAGAGTAACCCAGACATTAAGTTAACATATGCCCAGCTGTCTTTTCAAGTTCTTCTCTTTACCTTCAATGCCATGTTTCTTCACAATTTCCCCATCATACCTTATTTCAGTCATATTCAATGTATGTATAACCAGCTTTCTTGGGTCTCAATGCCTTTGCATTTTCTCCCCCACTGTCTGGGAATCACTTTTACACCTTTTCACTTGGTTATCTAGCTACTTTAGGTGGTTCAGGCTTCATTTCGGATGTCTTTACTTAAAAGTACCCTTCTTCCACCTCTTTGCCATCAGACTATGATAAATGCCTCTCCTTATTTACCACCACAGCCCAGTGTGGTTTGTGTACTGTGAACCAATTCATTACATAAATAGAATGATAAGTTTAATATTGCTTTCCTCCTTTTCCTGCCCTGTTCTCTCTCAACAGCAGCTCATCACTTCCTAGTCTTGTTCTCACTCACCTGGTCCCACTTGCACCAGCCTCCTTGTTCTATTGGAAGGACACAGATAATACCAACTGGGGACTTTTGCCCTGGCTATTTCCTCTCCCCAGAATTATTTCCCCAAGATAATCACAAGGTCAGTCCCTCATGTCTTTAATTAAGTCTTTGCTCAAATGTCCTGGATTAATAAGGCCTTCCCTCATTAAACTCTGGGGAGGGAAAAACTCCCCAATTCTCATAACTCATAAGGTTCTCGCTATACTTTATAATTCACTATTTTGTCGTTAATGTTAACCTTCCATCTTCCCTGACTAGAATGTAAGCCCCATGAGAGCAAGGTCATGGATATTGGTTAGTGATGTGCCCCTTGTACCAACAGTGCCTGAAACATTTCAGGGGGTTAATTAATACCTGTTAAGTTGGTAATAAACCTTACACCAAAGAATTTATGTCCATTTTTACAATTTAATAAAAACAAATCCAGACTAATGTAAGAAGAAATTGTTTTGAAATTAATATGATGATAGGGTAATCTCTCATACTACCAAAGTAGTGCTGCAAATTCTCCAAGATAGGCTTCAACAATACTTGAACCAAGAACTTTCAGATGTTCAAGATGGATTGAGAAAAGGCAGAGGAAAAAGAGATCAAATTGCCAACATTCTTTGGAACATAGAAAAAGGAAAAGAATTGGAGAAAAATATCTCTTTCACTGACTACGTTAAACCTACCAACTGTATGGGTCACAAGAAATTGTGGAAAATTCTTAAAGAGATTGGAATACAAGACCATCTTACCTGAATGCAGGGCAAGAAGCAATATTTAGAACCAGACATGGAACAATAGACTGGTTCCAAATTGAGAAACGAGTACGTCAAGAATGTATACTGTCACCCTGTTTATTTAATTTACATGCAGAGTATATCCTACAAAATGTTGGACTGGATGAAGCCCAAGATGGAATGAAGATTGCCTGGAGAAATATCAATAAACTTAATATGCAGATAACATCACTCTTAAGGCATAAAGCAAAAAGGAACTAAAGAAGCTCTTGATGAGGGTGAAAGAGGAGAGTGAAAAAGCTAGCTTAACTCAGCATTCAAAAAACGAAGACCATGGCATCCAGTCCCATCACTTCATGGCAAATAGATGGGGAAACAATGAGAAAAGTGGCAGACTTTATTTTCTTGGGCTCCAAAATCACTGAAGATGGTGAGAGGATCCTTGAAATTAAAAGATGCTTGCTCCATGGAAGAAAAGCTATGACCAACAAAGCCAGCTTATTAAAAAGCACAGGTATTACTTTATCAACCAAGGTCTGTAGGTCAAAGCGAAGGTTTTTTTGGTAGTCATGTATTGATGTGACAGTTGGATAATAAAGAAAGTTGAGTGCCAAAGAATTTATGCTTTTGAACTATGCTGTTGGAGAAGAAACTTGGGAGTTCCTTGGATGGCAAGGAGATCAAACAAGCCAATCCTAAAGGAAATCAGTCCTGAATATTCATTAGAAGGACTGATGCTGAAGCTGAACTTCCAGTAACTTGACCACCTAATGTGAAAACTGACTCACTGGAAATGATTCTGATGCTGGGAAAGATTGAAGTCCAGAGAAGAAGATGACAAAGAATGAGATGGTTGGAAGGCATCACCGATTCAATGGACTGGAGTTTGACCAAGCTGTGGGAGTTGGTGATGGACAGGGAAGCCTGGTGTGCTGCAATACATGTTACACAGAGATTCAGACAATACTGAGTGACTGAACTGAACTGTTTGCAATAGGGAGAATGCTTTGACTACAAGTTCTTAACATATCTCAAAATAAAACAGAAAAATGTTTCTTTAACATGGAAGGACAAGGAGGGTAAGCAGCAACTCTGTGTGTGTGTGAGTGTGTGTGATGGGGCAAGTGGTGGAGATGGATGAGCAGACAGCATGATGGAGCAGTTTACCAGGAAGTGTTTCTCTCTGTAGTGAGTTAACTTCCAAATTGAGCTATTAAGGGAGACAGAAATGTCTGACTCTTAGTGCTTGCTCAACCTTAGGGGAAAACTGAAGTTTAGAGGAGAGAAGCTTGGCTGAAGTTTAGTTAAGCCAAGTCAGTGGGTATGTTATGGATCATTGTGAGCACTTGGCCAATCTCTGCTGTTGTTTAAAAGAGGCAAAGTCTGTCCTTAGATTGTATTGTTGTTACTGCAATGGCAAGTCCATGTGCCTGATGCAAAATGAGGCCCTTAAACACTAAACATTAGAGTTTGGAACAGAGAACACTTTATTACAATTCATACAAGGAGATGGGTGGCTTATACCCTAAGAACCCAAAGTTATTGAAAGTTTTCAGTAAATCCATTCAAAAACAAATGTTAGAGAGACTTGAGGTGAGTTTCAGACTTCTTGGTGTCAGACCCTTTGTTCTAAAGGTCAGATCACGGTCAGGTAATGATGTTCCTGTAAATCTCTATCAGATGAATGTTATTCTCTGTCCTGACAAGAAAGGGCAAAGTCTCAAGGCATAATTTTCACCCTGAAATGTCCCAGTCCTGGTTAAGGGGAAGTAGATATCAGTCAGCAGCTCCTTCAGGGCCAAGTTCCCACATTCTCTCCAGGTCTCATTCCTGACAGAACCAGGCACCCAACCCAATAGGTCCTCAGTCTCCTCAAGCTGTCCAGATAGGGAGACCAATTCTCACAAACTGAGACCCAGAAAGACGCCCACTGCTAGTAGGTCGCAGAAACATGGGTGGGGGAGAGCTTCATCGTTCCTCAAGGCCTGGGCCAAGGCTAGTGGAGGGCCTTAGTGAGGGCTCTGGAGCACTACAGGATATAGCCTCCATTCTGTTCCCTGGGCACTCAAGCTCACCTGCTGGCCCAAAGCTGGATGAGCTCCAAGGCCTCTAGAAGAAGGCCTGAGTCTGCCTTATCTTACTCTCCACCTGATGACCACCACACCACCCTTGAATCAATCACTTCCCCACTGGTCTCTCATTGACAGTAATTTGTGGGTAGGGCCAAATGTGGTGCCAACCAATGGTTGAGCAGGACAACTAGTGGTCACTCATTGACAATTGGCTGCTTGTGAATGGGGCCCTCTGAGGCACCAAGCAAGGCTGAGCAACACCTGTTGCCTAGGAACAGGGTGGGTTGAAAGGAAGCACATTAAAGGCTATCTTCTAAGGACTGTGCTCATCCTGCTCTGTTCAACTGTGAATAGAATAAGAATCACTGTGAGTTTAAGGTTGGTCAAAATAGTTTTAAAGGTGGTCTGGCCTTCACATTCTTCTTGGCTTTGAACTATTAACTATACTATATGCTGAGAATGTGGTCAAGTGACAGTTGTTGGAGGGGCATAGAGATAAGCACTGGTGACAGGTATGCCTGGGGATACAATGAAAAGAATGATGTGCAAAAGTTAAATTAGCATGTGAAATAAAAATCTGAGGTTGGAAAAGAGTCAATCAAAAAGATTCCAGCATGTTGGACCCAAAGTGTCCTTATGTAACAGAGCAGCATGAGCACAGCCCTTAGCAGGTACCCATCACTGTGCCTTATTACTCTGTGTCCTGTTACTAGACATGGGTCTTGCTCAGCCATTGGTCAGTGCCTCACTGGAACCTGCCCACAAGCAACCAACTATCAATCAGCTACCTACTGGTACTTGTCTTGTTCAGCTATTGGTTAGCACCACAGTAGGCCCTGCCTACTGGTAACTGTCAATGAGGGACCACTGGGGAAGTGGCTCAGTCAAGAGTCAGTGGTGCGCTGATGATCTGACTTTTCCCTTTGAGGACCTTAGGTTTTTTTTTTTTTTTAAATTCAGGAATGTATTTCTGGTAGATGGGGCAAGTTGAATTATGAGAGTTGAATTGTCCCCAACAATATTAGTGGAGGAGACATTTAACACTTTCTTTTTTCTGTTGTATAATCTTATGGAGGCTGTGTATTGACCTTAGGGCAACAGACTGAGGATTCACCAAGACTGGGGGTCTCTAAAGGTCATTGGAATAGAAAAACATCCAACCTGTTCTTAATTATATTTTTCACCTTAAGCTTTTGCTCTTAAGTTCCTTAAGCCCCTCAAAAATACCCAACAAGAAGAGAGCAGTCTATAGTTGAAGTGACTAGAGGACTCTAAATTTCTGAAGTGGGATGGAAAGTGTTTTTCAGAGGTTCATAGAGGGATGGAAGAGTCAGGAGTGTTGAAGGCAGACATATAAGTCAAAGAATAAAGGGAATTGAAGGAAAGTCTGAAGGTCATGAGAAGAAGCACCATGCCCCTGAATCAGCACTCCCCAGAATCAGACAGAGGTATCAGGATTGGGAAAGTTATATCATGGCCTCCCTTAGTATCCACTAGCCCATGTTGATGGGCAAAGTGGTACACTGTGATGTCTAATTCCCTCAAGCCACCATTGGCTAGGGGAGTGCCTATCTGACCAATCAAATTGAAGGGTGTGGCTCCTCATTGTCCTGATAAGGTATATATAGGGAGATCAGAGGTAGAGATTCTGGGTTAGGCCGCTTTATGGTATCATCATGACTAAGGTAACCAGGAAGCCACAGCAGCCAAGAAGAGTTGCAATGCGGCTACCTTCAAGGATGAAAGGAAGAAAGAACTTTTGTCAACAGAACTACAGAGACAGTGTGAAGGTAAGATGACTCCATCTATGCTCCCAATGTTATTCATTGACTTTGCTGCCCAAGTCTTCTACACTACCCCTGCCTGGCACAAAAGCCCTCATCAGCCCACATCCCTTTTCATGAAATCTCCCTTCCAATTCAGTTTTTATGCTCTTTCCTCAAAACTAGTAACCTTCCCTTGCCTTTACAGGCACGAAAGATGACCATGAGGTTCAGAAGACCTCTACAAGGAGCCCTGAAAAAGAAAATACAGTCATATGCCACTCAGTTGAAGAAGGTGAAGAAAAAAAGAAAGCCAAAGTGTTTTTTTTTTTCTGTTCCTGTGCATGCAAGAAACTGAATCAAAGCAAAAAAAGGTACAGAGATATGAGGCAGAGTCAAAGAAGGAGGCAGAATCAAAAGAGAAGATAAGCTCAGCCGCCCCAGAATGAGAGACCCTGGAGAAGTACAACCTGGGCAGCCGGTAACTGAATAGTAAAGGTCAGACAGTTTAGAATTGTGTCTCCAGAGGTCTGTTTTCTTAGAAATTGCCAACCAGGAAAAAGACTGACTTTCGCACTAACATAGTAAACTGATGGCTGCAATTAAAAGAAAGATCAAACACTGAAAAGGTGATATTTGTGTGTGTGTGTGTGAATTTTCTGATGGATGGGAGGGAAAAAAAGAGAAGAGGTGAGCACCTGAAAAAGGAGGGATATGGAGTCCTGAGAGGTTGGGGAACAGACACTCAGGTCCCCAGTTAGCCAGGGTGTAGAGATCTAGACTGGGTGAGGAGTCTGCACTGAAGATGGATAAACCTGCTTAACAATTGATCTCAGTGGCAAGGAGTAGTGGTGTGGTGTTACTGCCTTTGTTTTGGGTGTGGAATGAAAATAGGGTCTAGATTGCCAGAACCCAGATGGGAAGAGGGTTTCAGATGGGGATGGTGAATGTGAAGCTCCCCCGAATGTGAAACTCTGACTGTAAATGTGAAACTCTGCCCCAGGAGGGGCAGTTATCACCTCCTGGTCCCCTACCTCATAATGGGATTTGTTGCATCACTCACCTATGCTGTCAGCTAAAGGTTCTCAGAAGGCACAAATGCTGATACAACTAAAACCCACAACTAGCACTCCCAAGGACTAAAATGATGTTTGAAGGGAACAAATCAAATTCAATTAAGCCACTGTTATGCTAAGAAATGGGTGGGAGAAGTGTATTCCCAAAGGCAGGGCAGTGGGTGTGGCCCAATCCCAGTGCAGATGACAAACAGGATCACCACCCACGAGAATTTCTTTATTGGTGGAGGCACTATGCAGGTTGTGGGATCATAGTTCCCTGACCAGGGATTGAACCCGTTCCCCTTCTAGTGAAAACACGGAGTCCTAACCACTGGACAGCCATGGTAGTTTATACAGAGACTTTTGATACAAGTATTAATATAACAGTGAGTAAAAGCTGGTCTTTTATTTGTCATCATACCCTAGAATTTCTAAATAACAACAGTGGTAAAACATTCTACCCCAATAAAGTCTTTTGTTAGTACATGTTCTAAAAGTTTATCATGCTTTAAAAGTAAGGGTATGGAATATTTAATTTGGTGTTAACTTTCATTTTGAAATGTTTAAAAAGGTTCTAGGAGTAGTCAATCAAATGTGGAAATATATAAGGCAGAGTCTCTAACCAGAGGAATCCTGTGTGTCTTCAGAAAATATTTTAGAAAAAACTAAAACACAGTTTCAACATCAGCATCAAAAGAGTTGAGTTCAGATTTGAAGTCAATGATATGGTATCTTTTATCTGGACTGCAGCTCCCTAATTAAATCTTTCTGGCACTTTAACTCCTGGGAGACCCAGTTGATGATTCAAAGTCAGTCACTGAATGTGATTTAAAATCAATAAGAATGAAAGACACCCTGGGTGTGCTGTCCTTTCAAAGGAAGTGGGAACACTTTCATGCCTTGCCTGCAGAAAAATAATTACCTAAAGCAGCCATCAGGATGATATGGACAGAGAGACCATATATCTACATATAGGTCAGTACTGTGATTTCAGATCTGCATATATAATCACCATTTAACACTATCACACTTTAACACCCTGCAGTTGGACTTACTGAAATGCTTGCTGTTATAGGGGAAGGTAACCGATTGCTAGGTCTGAAGAGCTGAAAATGAAAGTCACTCAGTCCTGTTGGACTCTTGGCGAGCCCATGGACTATACAGTCCATGGGATTTTGCAGGCGAGAATCCTGGAGTTGTTAGACTTTCCCTTCTCCATGGGATCTTCCAAATACAGAGATGGAACCCAAGTCTACCAAATTGCAGTTGGATTCTTTACCAGATGAGCCGCAAGGGAAGCCCAAGAATACTGGAATGGGAAGCCTATCACTTCTCCAGAGGAACTTCCCAACACAGGAATCGAGCTGGGATGTCCAGAATTGCAGATGGATTCTTTCCCAACTGAGCTATCAGAGAAGCCCTGAGGTGGACCAAAAGCTGATGTTAGAGGGCATTGTTTCCCCAAAGTAGCCCTGGTATACATTTAAAAATACACTGATACACTGTCACTTTCCAGAAAGAGGTGAGGCTGCATAAAGTTTAAAAAGGATCCAAGGACACCTAGGGTTAAAAGAAAAAAAACATAAATAATAAGTCATGAGTTGAGAAAGGATATATCCAAGTAGGATAACACAAAATATCAATATTGTTCGCTTGTAGCTCTCCTGGAAAAGGATGGTATATTGTGATTCAGACATGTCAAGTCCTATTGAAAATGCCGTTTTGGGTTTTGTGGTGGCAGTTTTTACTCATTAGCACACACAAAGAGTAGTACAAACTCTTTAGATTTCCACTTTTACAGGTTCCCTATGAATAAAGTCCAACTGACCTCTCTACCTCTGTCCATAAAAACCTCTATTGACTAATACAATGATTTCCCTAAGACCTTCTGCTTTCCTCTATGCTTGTGTCCAGCCTGTCTTCTGTGACTCAGAAGCTAGTAACCATCTGAGGCCAGCCTAATGGTCACCTCCCAAAGAAATTTCCTCAATCATTCTCTTGAGTATTAATTTTTTTCATGTCTTTTATTCACTTACTGTTTAATACATGCAGCTTTTATGATGATTTATTGAGTATGTATCTTATCAGAAATGCATGCCAGAGAGGTAAATGGATTAGAAATCAACAGCATCACTCTCCATGGAGTTCTTCTGGCAGGAATACTGGAGATGGTTGTCATGGCCACCTGAGGGGATCTTCCCAACCCAGGGATTGAACCTGCATCTCCTGCATTGAAAGCAGATTCTTTACCAACTGAGCCAAGTGGTAAGCCCAAATACATTTATATGTAAAGCTGAATCACTTTGCTGTACACCTGAAACTAACACAACATGGTAAATCAACTATACTCAAATTAAAAAAAAAAAAAAGAATACATCAACATGTGGAACAATTAGCTCAAAATACTAATCAAAAAATTCAGAAGCATTCCTAAACCTAGGCTGTAAGAATGATCCACAGGGAATAGGGTAAGAAGAAAAAAGGAGCATTCAAGTTCTAACCTGTGCCCATGGGAGAGGACTCAGAATATAAGGGAGATTACATGGATGGAGATCTGCCGTGGGTGTGAGTGGTTGGGCCATATATTGCACACACCAGTCCTGTGGTCTGACACAGGGAAGACAAGCACCCTTAGCTGGTTACAGGGCCGTGTGGACTAACAGGAGGACTATGGGAAGCCTGGACTCCCCCCTCAAGGATCATGTGCTCAGGTCTTGCTCCCAAGTCAGGGTGAAGTGGACTGATGGAGATCACACTTGTGGCTTCCCCTTTTCCCCACAACTAACCACCCCTACACATGCCCTGCTTACTTAGTGTGGCTGCTCCACTGGAGCAGGGTCTGCCATGACGAGGGAGAGAGCTGGGATGTGGGAAGCAGAGGTGCATCTGGCCCAGGGTGGCATCTGTGTGGGACATCTGGGGCCATGCTCATGGAGGGCACTTACACAGGCAGCTCATCTGGAGAAGTCCTGATCTATGATGGAGACCAGACTGCCACAGCAGATGACCCAGTACATGCCCAGAGCCCATGAGAGCCTCACCTGCCCAATAGAAACCCTCTTCAACAGGGAAGGGCAGCAGAGGCAGGGGGAACTGATAAGTTCTGAGGGACCAAGGGGTCTCATACCAGAAGCTATGTTTAAGCAGGGTGGGAGAAGCTACTGCTGGTGCTGGCACAGGTGTTACATTGGAGGTACTGTGGACCTCTGTCAGCAGCAAGCCTATAGACTGGCTCCTTTTTCCAACATGCACAGGCCCCTCTTGTCCCTCTGTGGCAAGGGTTGCAGTGTGGGGAGAGGGGAGGGCATATATTTAGAGGGAATACAGGCAGGTCTGGCCTGACAATCAGGACCTCTGCTCCAGAAACTTGGGACCCCACCCTGCCCTCGATATAGCTGAGAAGGCCACTGAGAATAGAGGAAGTCTCTGCCTAACATCTGGCTGTAGCCTAGGCATCACAGATCTCCTCCCAAGGTGATAGTAGATGGCATACCCTGAGGAAAGATGTGATTTGTGGCCCATCAGTTCATGCCTCACTCTGGGTACCGCACAGACTATACAGTCATGCTCCCCAACAAGAACATCCCATCAAGACCATGATATATAATTGATACACTTAAATTCAGAGAGGCAGAAAAAAATGGGAAGGACTGATGCTGAAGTTGAAACTATAATAAACTTTAATACTTTGGCCATCAGATGTGAAGAACTGATAATTTGAAAACACCCTAATGCTGGGAAAGACTGAAGGCAGGAGGAGAGTGATACAACAGAATAAGATGATTGGATGTCATCACCGACTCAATGGACATGAGTCTGAGTAAACTCTGGGAGTTGGTGATGGACAGGGAGACCTGGCATGCTGTAGTCATGGGGTTGCAAAGCACTGGACATGGTTGAGAAGCTGAACTGAACTGAGAAAAATGGGAAGAGAGTAAGACTGGTCTCCATTGAAAGGCTATGAGATAACCTCTGACAAAACAACCAAAAAACAGAAGTATATAAAGTACTAGGTAAAGATTTAGAAGAATTAGTAATAATAATGCCAATTGAACTAGGAAAAAAAGAAAAAAGAAAAGAAAAAAACACTGAAAATTCCAACAAGGAACTTGAAGAAAAGAAAAAAAAAAAAAAAAGAACCAAAGCTGAAGAATAAAGTAACTGATAAGAGAAACACAAAAAGTTAACAGCAGGTCAGATAATACATCAGTCAGTCAGTCAGTTCAGTCGCTCAGTGGAGTCTGACTATTTGTGACCCCATGAATTGCAGCACGCCAGGCCTCCCTATCCATCACCAAATCATGAAGTTCACTCACCCGTGTCCATCAAGTCAGTGATGCCATCCAGCTATCTCATCCTCTGTTGACCTCTTATCCTACTGCCCCCAGTCCCTCCCAGCATCAGATTCTTTTTCAATGAGTCAACTCTTCGAATGAGGTGTCCAAAGTACTGGAGTTTCAGCTTTAGTATCATTCCTTCCAAAGAAATCCCAGGGATGATCTCCTTTAGAATGGACTGGTTGGATCTCCTTGCAGTCCAAGGGACTCTCAAGAGTCTTCTCCAACACCACAGTTCAAAAGCATCAATTCTTCGGCACTCAGCTTTCTTCACAGTCCAACTCTCACAACCATACATGACCACTGGAAAAACCATAGCCTTGATTAGACAGACCTTTGTTGACAAAGTAACGTCTCTGCTTTTGAATATGCTATCTAGGTTGGTTATAACTTCCCTTGCAAGGAGTAAGCGTCTTTTAGTTTCATGGCTGCAATCACCATCTGCAGTGATTTTGCAGCCCAGAAAAATAAAGTCTGCCACTGCTTCCCAATCTATTTCCATGAAGTGATGGGACCAGATTCCATGATCTTCGTTTTCTGAATGTTGAGCTTTAAGCCAACGTTTTCACTCTCCTCTTTCACTTTCATCAAGAGGCTCTTTAGTTCCTCTTCACTTTCTGCCATAAGGGTGGTGTCATCTGCATATCTGAGGTTATTGCTATTTCTCCCAGCAATCTTGACTCCAGCTTGTGCTTCTTCCACCCCAGTGTTTTTCATGATGTAACCTGAATATAAGTTAGATAAGCAGGATGACAACATACAGCCTCGAAGTACTCCTTTTCCTATTTGGAATCAGTCTGTTGTTCCATGTCCAGTTCTAAGTGTTGCTTCCTGACCTGCACATAGGTTTCTCAAAAAGCAGGTCAGGTGGTCTGATATTCCCATCTCTCTCAGAATTTTCCACAGTTTATTATGATCCGCACAGTCAAAGGATTTGGCATAGTCAATAAAGTAGAAATAGATGATTTTCTGGAACTCACTTGCTTTTTCAATGATCCAGAAGATGTTGGCAATTTGATCTCTGGTTCCTCTGCCTTTTCTAAAACCAGTATGAACATCAGGAAGTTCACGGTTCATGTATTGCTGAAGCCTGGCTTGGAGAATTTTGAGCATTACTTTACTAGCATGTGAGATGAGTGCAATTGTGCGGTAGTTTGAGCATTCTTTGGCATTGCCTTTCTTTGGAATTGGAATGAAAACTGACCTTTTCCAGTCCTGTGGCCACTGCTGAGTTTTCCAAATTTGCTGGCATATTGAGTGCAGCACTTTCACAGCATCATCTTCCAAGGTTTGAAATAGCTCCATTGGAATTCCATCACCTCCACTAGCTTTGTTCATAGTGATGCTTCCTAAGGCCCACTTGATTTCACATTCCAGGATGTCTGACTATAGGTGAGAGATCATACCATCGTTATTATCTTGGTCATGAAGATCTTTTTTGTACAGTTCTTCTGTGTATTATTGACACCTCTTCTTATCATCTGCTTCCGTTAGGTCCATTCCATTTCTGTCCTTTATCAAGCCCATCTTTGCATGAAATGTTCCCTTGGTATCTCTAATTTTCTTGAAGAGATCTCTAGTCTTTCCCATTCTGTTGTTTACCTCTATTTCTTTGCATTGATCACTGAGGAAGGCTTTCTTATCTCTCCTTGGTATTCTTTGGAATTCTGCATTCAGATGCTTTTATCTTTCCTTTTCTCCTTTGCTTTTAGCTTCTCTTCTCTTCACAGCTATTTGTAAGAATGCATAATAATGGAAATCACCAATCAGAGTAGCTAAAAGAAAATCCAACAAAAAAATGAGAACATTTTATGAGACCTGTGGATAACATCAAGCATATCAGCATTCATATTATAGGCATCTCAGAAGGACGAAAGAGAGAGATGATAAAATGTATTTGATGAAATTATGACTGAAAACTTTCCAAACCAGAAGAAGGGAACAACCAAGTACAGAAACCACACAGAGTATGTAATGAGGTGAACCAAAACAAGCCCACACTAAGATAATATAATTAAAATGGCAGAAGTAAGAAGCAAAGAGAGTATTCGAAAGGCAACAAGAGACAATACAGAATAATATAAAAGGGAACTCCTGTAAGTCCATTTGCTGAATTTTGTATAAACACACTGCAGGCCAGAATGGAGTGGCATGATATATTGATATTTAAATTGTGGAAAGAGAAATACTTACAACCTGATTTAACTCCCCTGTAAGATTTTCAATTCCGAATTGAAAGAGAGGTAAAAAAACAAACAAACAAACAAAAACAACTACTCGGTTCAGTTGCTCAGTAATGTCCCTATCATACAGACCACATGGCCTGCAGCATGCCAGACCTCACACACACACATACACATACACACACACACAAACACACACACACACAAAATGAGATATTATTAAGCCACAAAAGAGAATGAAAATCTGCTACATGCAACAACATGGATGGGCTTGTGAGGAATTTTCATTCGTGAAATAAGTCGAATTAGAGAAAAAGAAAGACAAATATTGTGTAATATCGTTTATATGTGGACTCTAAAAATACAACAAATTACAGAATGTAAATGACCTAGACTTGCCCATGAGCCTCCAGGAGTTTCCAGCGGAGGGATGGGACAGTGGTGGCCTGCTGCAGGGTTGGGGGCACTGATTACAGCAGTGAAAGCAAGGGACCTTTTGAAGGAGGTTCCATTATCTTCTTTACCTCCAGGATAGTTTGGCCTCAGGTCAAATAAAAGGGCAGGAACACAGCCCTGCCCTTCAGCAGGAAATTGGATTAAAAATTTACTGAGCATGGCCCCAATCATCAGAACCAGACCCAGGTTCTCCCTCAGTCAGTCTCTCCCATCAGGAAGCTTCCATAACCTCTTAGCCCTCTTCATCAGAGGGAAGAGAGGATGAAACTCACAATCACACAAAACTAAATTACCGCACAATTGCACTCATCTCACGCACTAGTAACGTAATGCTCAAAATTCTCCAAACCAGGCTTCAGCAATACATGAACCATGAACTTCCAGACATTCAAGCTGGTTTTAGAAAAGGCAGAGGAATCAGAGATCAAATTGCCAACACACGGTGGATCATTGAAAAAGGAAGAGAGTTCTAGGAAAACATCTATTTCTGCTTTATTGACTATGCCAAAGCCTTTGACTGTGTGGATCACAATAAACTGTGGAAAATTCTGAAAGAGATAGGAACACACTGCCTCTTGAGAAACCTCTATGCAGGTCAGGAAGGAATAGTTAGAACTAGACATGGAACAACAGACTGGTTCCAAATAGGAAAAGGAGTATGTCAAGGCTGTATATTGTCACTCTGCTTATTTAACTTCTATGCAGAGTACATCATCTGAAACGCCGGGGTGGAAGAAGCACAAGCTGGAATCAAGATTGCTGGGAGAAATATCAATAACCTCAGATATGCAGATGACACCACCCTTATGGCAGAAAGTGAAGAGGAATTAAAAAGCTTCCTGATGAAAGTGAAAAAGGAGAGTGAAAAAGTTGGCTTAAAGCTCAACATTCAGAAAACGAAGATGATGACATCTGGTCCCATCACTTCATGTGAAATAGATGGGGCAACAGTGGAAACAGTGTCAGAATTTATTTCTTTGGGCTCCAAAATCACTGTAGATGGTGATTGCAGCCATGCAATTAAAAGACGTTTACCCCTTGGAAGGAAAGTTATGACCAACCTAGATATCATATTCAAAGCAGAGACATAACTTTGCTAGCAAAGGTCCGTCTAGTCAAGGCTATGGTTTTTCCAGTGGTCATGTATGGATGTGAGAGTTGGACTGTGAAGAAGGCTGAGCCCCGAAGAATTGATGCTTTTGAACTGTGGTATTGGAGAAGACTATTTCTCAATAGTCTTCTAAGGACTGCCAAGAGATCCAACCAGTCCATTCTAAAGGAGATCAGCCCTGGGATTTCTTTGGAAGGAATGATGCTAAAGCTGAAACTCCAGTACTTTGGCCACCTCATTCCAAGAGTTGACTCATTGGAAAAGACTCTGATGCTGGGAGAGATTGGGAGCAGGAGGAGAAGGGGACGACAGGGCATGAGATGGCTGGATGGCATTACCAACTCGATGGACGTGAGTTTGAGTGAACTCTGGGAGTTGGTGATGGACAGGGAGGCCTGGCAGGCTGCAATTCATGGGGTCATAGAGAGTTGGACATGACTGAGCGACTGAACTGAACTGAAACAAACTGACCACATGGACAGTAGTCTTGTCTAACTCAATGAAACTATGAGCCATGCAGTGTAGGGCCACCCAACATGGGCAGGTCAAGTAGGAGAGCTCTGACAAAATGTGGTTCCCTGGAGAAAGGAATGGCAAACCACTTCAGTATTATTCCCTTGAGAAACCCATGCACAGTATGAAGAGCCAGAAAAATAGGACACTGAAAGCTAAACTCGCCAGGTCAGCAGGTGCTACTGGAGGTAAGGGGAAAGAAAGTAGTAGATACAATGATCCTCTGAGTTAAATTCACCCATTACAGTCCATTTTAGTTTGCTGATTCCTAGAATGTCGATGTTCACTCTTGCCATCTCTTGTTTGACCACTTCCAATTTGCCTTGATTCATGGACCTGACATTCCAGGTTCTTATGCAATATTACTATTTACAGCATCAGACTTTGCTTCTATCACCAGTCACATCCACAGCTGGGTATTGTTTTTGCTTTGGCTCCATCCCTTCATTCTTTCTGAAGTGTTTTCTCCACTGATCTCCAGTAGCATATTGGGCACCTATCGACCTGGGGAGTTCCTCTTCCAGTATCCTATCATTTTGTCTTTTCATACTGTTCATGGGGTTCTCAAGGCAAGAATACTGATGTTGTTTGCCATTCCCTTTTCCAGTGGACCATATTCTGTCAGACCTCTCCACCATGACCCGCCCATCTTGGGTGGCCCCACAGGGCATGACTTAGTTTCATTGAGTTAGACAAGGCTGTGGTCCTAGTGTGATTATATTGACTAGTTTTCTGTGAGTATGGTTCAGTGTGTCTGCCCTCTGATGCCCTCTTGCAACACCTACCATCTTACTTGGGTTTCTTTATCTTGGAGGTGGGTTATCTCTTCATGGCTGCTCCAGCAAAGCACATTCATTGCTCCTTACCTTGGATGAGGGGTATCTCCTCACCGCCTCCCCCCCGCTCCTGACCTTGAACGTGGGATAGATTCTCTAGGCCCTCCTGCACATGTGTAGCCACCACTTCTTGGACGTGGGTTAACTCCTCTTGGCTGCTCCTGTGCTGTCACAGCCTGGCACTCTCGGCTGCCACCCCTGACCTTGGACTTTGGGTAGCCCCTCCCAGCTGCTGCCCCTGCCCTCAGACGTGAGGTAGCTCCTCTCAGCCGTTCCTGTGCCATCACAGCCTGGTACTCTCAGCCACTGCAGTGATCTCGGACATGGGGTAACTCCTCTTGGCTGCTGCCGCTTGGGCATGTGGTCCTCCTGGCTTCTGCCCCTGACCTCGGAGCTGGGGTAGCTCCTCTCAGCTGCACTATGTGCACCAGTCACAGCCTCCCATGCTATCCCCTGTTATTTGACTTGAGGTCAAATATGGCAGAGGTAATGAAGATAATGAGACCTTCTTCAAAAGGTCCCATGCAGGCACTGCTACACTTAATGCCCCCAACCCTGCAGCAGGCCACTGCTGAACCATGCCTCTGCCAGAGACTCCTGAACATTTACAAGCAAGTCTGGGTCAATCTCTTTTGAGGTCACTGCTCCTTTCTCCTGGGTCCTGGTACACACATGTTTCTGTCTATGCCCTCCAAGAGTCTGTTTCCGCAGTCTTGCATAAGTTCTGAAAACTCTATGGTGGGGTTACTGGCGACCTTCTCCAAGAGGGCTTATACCATACCCAGGACTACTGCACCCAGAATCCCAGCCCCTGCAGCAATCCACTGCTGACTCGTACCTCTGCAGGAGACACTCACACAGTTCTGTCTCAGTCTCTGTGGATGCTCTGGGTCCTGGTGCACACAAAGTTTGTTTGAACCCTCAGAGAGTCTGGTGGGTATGGGGTTTGATTCTAAATGCAATTTTACCCCTCCTACAATCTTGCTGGGGCTTCTTTGCCTTTGGACATGGGGTATCTTTTTTTGGTGAGATCCAACATTCTTCTCTTGATGATCATTCAACAGCAAGTTGTAATTTTGGAGTTCTTTCAGGAGAAGTTGAGTGCATGTCCTACTCTGCCATCTTGGAGAAAATGTTGAGAATGGAGAAGGCTATGAATGTGTGGATACAGGGAATATATGGGAGATATCCATACCTTCCTCACAATCTTGCTGTGAATCAAACTGCTCTAAAAATAATGACTTTAAAAATGAAACAAACAAACAATAATCCTTTACATGTCACTTATTTTGTCAAAGGCTTCTAGGGCACCCAAAGTTGGATAAGTTACTTCCTTGATCCCATTGACTGCTCTCACATCCTTCTACTATTCTCCTTAAAATTCTGTCATAGTTTCAGGGTACAGGGAGTAGTGAAAGTATAAAAGAGAAGCATAAAGATGATCCTTTTTCATGACAAAATAACTCTGCATCATAACTGTGCTGGTAGTTACATTCACTTAACACATTTGACAACATATCCAGGTGCTATGGCTAAGCCAACTTGACAAATAAAGTTAACCATGACACAGACTGAAGTTTATAAATTGCCTTTTATTGTGAGCTTTGTTGGATAAAAAAGTAAATGCTCTAAAGAAATGAGGGAGATTGTCTTTACTCCATTGTATATTCTTGCCTTCTTTGTCAAAGATAAGGTGTCCATATGTGTGTGGATTTATCTCTGGGCTTTCTATTTTGTTCCATTGATCTATATTTCTGTCTTTTTGCCAGTACCATGCTGTATTGATGACTGTGGCTTTGTAGTAGAGCTTGAAGTCAGGCAAGTTGATTCCTCCAGTTCCATTCTTCTTTCTCAAGATTGCTTTGGCTATTCGAGGTTTTTTGTATTTCCATGCAAATCTTGAAATTATTTGTTCTAGTTCTGTGAAAAATATTGCTGGTAGCTTGATAGGGATTGCATTGAATTTGTAAATTGCTTTGGGTAGTATACTCATTTTCACTATATTGATTCTTCCGATCCATGAACATGGTATATTTCTCCATCTATTAGTGTCCTCTTTGATTTCTTTCATCAGTGTTTTATAGTTTTCTATATATAGGTCTTAAGTTTCTTTAGGTAGATATCTTCCTAGGTATTTTATTCTTTTCATTACAATGGTGAATGGAATTGTTTCCTTAATTTGTTTTTCTACTTTCTTCTCTCTTTAACAAGTGGTGCTGGGAAAACTGGTCAACCACTTGTAAAAGAATGAAACTAGATCACTTTCTAACACCACACCCAAAATAAACTCAAAATGGATTAAAGATCTAAATGTAAGACCAGAAACTATAAAACTCCTAGAGGAGAATATAGGCAAAACACTCTCTAACATAAATCACAGCAGGATCCTCTATGATCCACCTCCCAGAATTCTGGAAATAAAAGCTAAAATAAACAAATGGGATCTAATTAAAATTAAAAGCTTCTCCACAACAATGGAAAGTATAAGCAAGGTGAAAAGACAGCCTTCTGAATGGGAGAAAATAATAGCAAATGAAACAACTGACAAACAACTAATCTCAAAAATATACAAGCAACTTATGCTGCTCAATTCCAGAAAAATAAATGACCCAATCAAAAAATGGGCCAAAGAACTAAATAGACATTTCTCCAAAGAAGACATACGGATGGCTAACAAACACATGAAAAGATGCTCAACATCACTCATTATTAGAGAAATGCAAATCAAAACCACAGTGAGGTACCATTTCACACCAGTCAGAATGTCTGCGATCCAAAAATCTGCAAGCGATAAATGTTGGAGAGGGTGTGGAGAAAAAGGAACCCTCCTACACTGTTGGTGGGAATGTAAACTAGTACAGCCACTATGGAGAACAGTGTGGAGATTCCTTAAAAATTTGCAAATAGAACTGCCTTATGACCCAGCAATCCCACTTCTGGGCATACACACCGAGGAAACCAGAATTGAAAGAGACACATGTACCCCAATGTTCATCGCAGCACTGTTTATAATAGCCAGGCCATGGAAACAACCTAGATGTCCATCAGCAGATGAATGGATAAGAAAGCAGTGGTACATATACACAATGGAGTATTACTCAGCTGTTAAAAAGAATACATTTGAATCAGTTCTGATGAGATGGATGAAACTCTAGCCGATTATACAGAGTGAAGTAAGCCAGAAAGAAAAACACCAATACAGTATACTAACATATATATGGAATTTAGAAAGATGGCAATGATGACCCTGTATGCAAGACAGCAAAAAAGACACCAATGTGTATAGCAGACTTTTGGACTCAGAGGGAGAGGGAGAGGGTGGGATGATTTGGGAGAATGGCATTGAAACATGTATACTATCATGTAAGAATCAAATCGCCAGTCTATATCTGATGCAGGATACAGGATGCTTGGGGCTGGTGCACGGGGATGACCCAGAGGGATGTTATGGGGAGGGAGGTTGGAGGGGGGTTCATGTTTGGGAACGCATGTACACCCGTGGTGGATTCATGTCAATGTATGGCAAAACCAATACAGTATTGTAAAGTAAAATAAAGTAAAAATAAAAATTAAAAAAAAAAGAAATGAGGGAGTTGATTTGAAAAGACTGTTACAATAGGTAAAATGAACAAAATCTGAAAGTGTCTCCTAGTCAGCTTGAAAGGAATCTTATTTTTGTAGCAAGGAGTTAACACATGTCCATCTAGTTAAAGCTATGGTTTTCCCAGTAGTTACTTATAGATGTGAGAGTTGGACTGCAAAGAAGGCTGAGCACCAAAGAATTGATGCTTTTGAATGGTGGTGTTGGAGAAGACTCTTGAGCATCCATTGGACAGCAAGGAGATCCAACCAGTGCATCCTAAAGGAAAACAGTCCTGAATATTCATTGGAAGGACTGATGCTGAAGCTGGAACTTCAGAACTTTGGCCACCTGATGCGAAAAACCGATTCATTTGAAAAGACCCTGATGCTGGGAGTGATTGAAGGTAGGAGGATAAGGGGATGACAGAGGATAAGATGGTTGGATGGCATCACTGGCTCAATGGACATGAGTTTGAGAAAGCTCCGGGAGTTGATGATGGACAGGGAAGCCTGGCATGCTGCAGTCCATGGAATGGCAAAGAGTTAGACATGACTGAGCGACTGAAGTGAATACTGAACTGTGTGAATGTAACAACAACAACAAAAAAAAGCAGACCTACAGATGAAGTGAAGTGAAGTGAAGTGAAGTGAAGTCGTTCAGTCGTGTGTGACTCTTTGGGATCCCATGGACTGTAGCCTACCAGGCTCTTCCTGGAATTTTCCAGGCAAGAGTACTGGAGTGGGTTGCCATTTCCTTCTCCAGGGGATCTTCCCAACCCAGGGATCGAACCCCGGTCTCCCGCACTGCAGGCAGACGCTTTACCATCTGAGCCACCATATAGAGGACAAATTAGTGTTTGTCAGTGGGAGGGGGAGGGGCAAGATACCAGTATGGGATTAACACATACAAACTACTATGTGTAAAATAGATCAGAAGGAGGACATATTGCCCAACACAGAGAAATATAGCCATATTTTTAAATAATAACATTAAATGGAGTATAATCTATGAAATAGTGAATCACTATGCTATATACTAATATTGTAAGCCAATTATATTTCAATTAAAAAAACAAAGTGCAAATGTAACCTAAAAAAATGGAGATAGGTTTTGTATGTCATACATCTGATGAGGCATTGTTGTTGTTGTTTAGTTGCTCAGTCATGGGGTTGCTCTGCAACCCCATGGCCTGCAGCATGCCAGGCCTACCTGTCCATTACCAACTTCTGGAGCTTACTCAAACTCATATCCATTGAGTCAGTGATGCCTTCCAACCATTTTATTCTCTGTCATCCCCTTCCTCTCCTGTCTTCAATCGTTCCCAGCATCAGGATCTTTTCTAATGAGTCAATTCTTCCCATCAGGTGGCCAAAGTATTGGAGTTTCAGCATCAGTCCTTCCAATGAATATTCAGGACTGATTTCCTTTAGGATTGATCTCCTTGGTTCAAGGAGATTGGTTTGATCTCCTTGCAGTCCAAGGGACTCTCAAGAGTCTTATGCAACACCACAGTTCAAAATCATCATTTTTTTTTTGAATGTTGCTGTGAGTGTGTGTCATTTGTTGCGTTGTTTGACTCCTTGCCACCCCATGGACTGCAGCACACCAGGCTCCTCTGTCCATGGAACTCTACAGGCATGAATACTGGAGTTGGGGAGCCATTCTCTTCCCCAGGGGATTTTCCTCACATAGGGATCAAACCTGAGCCACCAGAGAGGCTCACACCCATCAGAATAGCTATCATCAAAAAGACAAATGAAAGTAAGTTCTGTCTGGAGGATGTGGAAAAAGGAAACTCTCCTGCATTGCCAGTGGAAATGTAAATTGGTGTGGCCAGTAGAGAAAGCAGTGTGATGTTTCCTCAGAAAATTAAAAATATGTACAACAATATTATCCTGCAATCTCAATTCTAGGTATGTATTAGAGGAAATAAAATCAGGATCTAGAATAGATACAAGCAATCTCATGTTTATTGCAGCATTATTTACAATAGACAATAAGCGGAAACCAACTAAATGTCCACTAACAGGTGAATGAATAAAGAAAGTATGAAATATGCATACAAAGGAATATTATTCAACGTTTAAAGGAAAGGAAACCCTTTCATATGCTACATTATGGTTGAAACTTGAGACCATCATAAGTGAAATAAACGAGTCACAGAAAGAGAAATACTGGATGATTCCATCTGTGTAAGTTACCCAAAGTAGTCAGACTCAGAGAAGCAGATGGTAGAATGTTTGTTGCCAGGCTTTTGGGGAGTTGCTTTGCAATGGGTATTGAGTTCTGCACCAATATGAATGATTTTTAGAAGTCTGCTGTACAACAGTGGACATCTATTTAGCAATAGTGCACTGTACACATAAAATTTGAGTTTAAATGTTATATATTTTTTACCTGAATGAAAAAGAAAAAAAAATACATATCCTCCTGCTTTTTATATATATTAATGACAGTTATGAAAAGAAGCCAAGAGTCCTGAGTCACCCGTTCTTCATTTCCTGGACTCTGAAAGGCATTTTGCATCCTACTTTCTGACGATTTGTCTGACCTGCCTCAATTCCTGAAACTCATTCTCTGGAAACCTTGGAAGTGATCACCATCAGCATAAATTCCTCCATTTGCAAAATATCTCATCTTTTCACAGCACAGACTCCCCTGCCCCTCTTCCTTGTTGCAGGCATTTACAGACCCTTGGCTGGCTGTCACTCTCTCTCACACAACTCTTAATTATGGGCAATTTCAATATAAGCAAAGATGATCCAACCAGTCTCCTGTCCTCTCACTTCCTTTTCCTCTACTCCAGTGAACTTATTTTCCACCCCCTTACTCAATTATTCCCATGTGTGTGTGTTCAGTTGCTCAGTTGTGCCTGACCCTTTGCATCCCCATGGATGTAGCCCTCCAGACTCTCCTCTCCATGGAATTTTCCAGGAAAGAATACTGGAGCGGGTTTCCATTTCCTGTTCCACAGGATCTTCTCAACCCAGTGCCACCTAAGAAGCCCAGTCACTTCCATGGCCATATCCCAAGACTTTATTCTTTCCAATAATGATGACTCTTTCACAGTCCTATTCCTTAACTGTAACCTCCTAGCTTTTGGAAATAGAAATTGTGGAAGAGTTTTGGTTATTGGAAAGAATAAAGTCTAAAACTTTCCTCAATCACTCTGTGATCTGTAACACACTGAACCTACAAGATTTTGTTATCTGTCACTCCACTTATATCCTCAGATTCCTCATTAAACAGATTGATTTATAGTCAGTTATCAGAATCAGTAATTGTATGCATGTCTCTTTCCAATGACACTGTTGTTTTCATGTGGGTAAATCATTACTATGATAGGTTAATATTTCAAAAGTTCCCAGTACTACATGAACTAAAGCATTGTGGATGTATTAGAGAGGGTGAATCTGGGTTATGAGAATGGAATTGGGAAAGCATATTGACAATGGGAGATTAGAAACAATAAGTAACTAAGGATGACTTCTATTTTTCTGTCTTGGGACATGGAGAATAGATTGTCAACACATTAACTGGCTTAAGTGAATACAAGAAGGGACATTCATTTGTATGGGAGAAGATAATGTGCTTCCAGTTCCATTGTGTTTTAATTGCCTCTGTGTCATTCAGATGGACATATCCAGCTAGTAGCTGAAATATATGGCCAAAGACCTCAGAAGAAAATTCACAACAGAAGTTACTGAAGTATATGGTAAGGAAGTTAAATTCATGTGAGTTGAAGGAAATCATTTAAGGTAAAACATACAAAACAAAACAAAAAGAAGAGACTACTTCAAGGTCAAAATAAAACCTGCTTTGTGAAGGTTTGGCTTAGTTTTTTAATAAGTTTTATTGATATCAATTACAGTGTGTAGTCAACATACTGTTATCTAATTCTCTCCCCAAAGAGGGAAATTATAGGAAAATTGGAATACATTGATCTGTATAATAACAAGTTATATAATTCTTCTAAAATATGCATTTATTGCATAGCTCCAAAGAGATGGATTGTGGTGCTTGCTTCCTAGTTGGAAAGTGCTAAAGAATACGCTTTCAATGCATGAGATGTAAGAGGTGCAGGTTCGATAGATTATAAGAAAAATTGTTTTCTGATTAGAACATGACCTTACATGGTAAGAAGATGCACTGCTTTATTTCCTTCTCATATATTTTGTTCCTATGGGCTTTTCGTTCTTGTGATGTAAGAGGAACTATAAAAATACATCTATTTACATTAGGATCTCTGTAAACAAAGCCCTGTATAAAATATTGGATCTAAGTGCCTTAAGTATTCTGACTCTCATACTAATTCCAGCATCTAAGATGATATGTCCACCCAAAAATACTGGGAGAGAAAACAAGATTTATCCGAAATCACTGATTGCCTATTAAATCCTAAATAAATAAATAAATAAACAGGCAGGACTAGTGCTCTGCTTAGTTATTTTCCCATTTGCTTTCAGAAATTTTCTTTGCTCAAATATAGCATCATCATTCTGTAACAAGAACAATCCCATTTCCTGACGTTATCTGTAAAGTCAAATGGAAAATTAGGTTATAAATTTGGCCGTTTTCTGTTGGTTATGTGATGTTTACAAGTTATTTGTTTGCTCTAGTGCTCAGTTCCTTATGTAAAATGTTTTTAAAATATATAATTATCAAGAGGATTAAGTAAAGGACTGCTTCACCACATGTGTGATATTAACTCTCTCCAACGGAGTTCCACAAAACCAGGAGTTATTCACTATTGCTCCAATTGATGTGCCCAGGAGAATCCTTGGCACAAAGTAGGTAATCAATAAATATGTTTGGAATGGATGAATTAACTTGATCTTGTTTTACTTGACTTTAACATCTTTCAAATTGCAAACTAAATAAAAGGCAACAACAACAAAAAAGACATATGGAAAAACATTCACATCAAAAATAGGTAAAACTATTTCATGGAAGCCTCAGATCACAATATAGTTGTTTTGAATGGGAAACAAAAATCAGACCAAGTAGAACATATTAAAATATAAAAAATAGGAAACACTCTGTGTCATAATTTCTATTCATCTCACTTTTAAAATAAGCTAACAGTAAGGAACAATTCCAAAGAAAGGCAATGCCAAAGAATGCTCAAGGGAAAGGGAAATTGCTCAGTTGTGTCTGACTCTTCACGACCCCATGGACTGCAGCCTACCAGGCTCCTCTGTCCATGGGATTTTCCAGGCAAGAGTACTGGAGTGGGGTGCCATCTATTGCACTCATCTTGCATGCTAGTAAAGTAATGCTCAAAATTTTCCAAGCCAGGCTTCAGCAGTACGTGAACTGTGAACTCCCAGATGTTCAAGCTGGTTTTTAGAAAAGGCAGAGGAACCAGAGATCAAGTTGTCAACATCCACTGGATCATTGAAAAAGCAAGAGTTACAGGAGAAAAACATCTATTTTTGCTTTATTGACTATGCCAAAGCCTTTGACTGTGTGGATCACAATAAACTGGGGAAAATTCTGAGAGAGATAGGGACACCAGAGCACCTGACCTTCCTCTTGAGAAACCTACATGCAGGTCAGGAAGCAACAGCTAGAACTCGATGTGGAACAATAGACTGGTTCCAAATAGGAAAAGGAGTACGTCAAGGATGTATATTGTCACACTGCTTATTTAACTTCTATGCAGAGTACATCATGAGAAACGCTGGAGTGGAAGAAATACAAGCTGGAATCAAGATTGCCGGGAGAAATATCAATAATCTCAGATATACAGATGACACGACACTTATGACAGAAAGTGAAGAGGAACTAAAAAGCCTCTTGATGAAAGTGAAAGAGGAGAGTGAAAAAGTTGGCTTAAAGCTCAACATTCAGAAAACTAGATCATGGCATCTGGTCCCATCACTTCATGGGAAATAGATGGGGAAGCAGTCAAAACAGTGTCAGACTTCATTTTTGAGGGGTTCCAAAATCACTGCAGATGGTGATTGCAGCCATGAAATTAAAAGACGCTTACTCCTTGGAAGGACAGTTACGACCAACCTAGATAGCATATTTAAAGCAGAGACATTACCTTGCCAACAAAGGTCCATCTAGTCAAGGCTATGGTTTTTCCTGTGGTCATGTATGGATGTGAGAGTTGGACTGTGAAGAAAGCTGAGTGCTAAAGAATTGATGCTTTTGAACTGTGGTGTTGGAGAAGACTCTTGAGAGTCCCTTGGACTGCAAGGAGATCCAACCAGTCCATTCTAAAGGAGATCAGTCCTGGGTGTTCTTTGGAAGGAGTGATGCTAAAGCTGAAACTCCAGTACTGTGGCCACCTCATGCGAAGATTTGACTCGTTGGAAAAGACTCTGATACTGGGAGGCATTGGGGGCAGAAGGATAAAGGGAAGACAGAGGATGAGATGGCTGGATGGCATCACCGACTGGATGGACGTGAGTTTGAGTGAACTCTGGGAGTTGGTGATGGACAAGGAGGCTTGGCGTGCTGCACGACTGGGCGACTGAACTGGACTGAACTGAAGATACAAGTACACACCTATTAGAATGTCAAAATCCAAAACACTGATAGCACCAAAGGATGTGAATCAAGGATGTAAAGCAACAAGCATTCTTATTAATTGCTGGTGAAAATGCAACATAATACAACCTTAGAAGACAGCTTTGTGTTTCTAATCATAATTTTTCTATACAGTCCAGCAATTGTGCTTGTCAGCATTTATCTGAAAGAGTTGAAAACTTATGTCCATAAAATAACTTATATGCAAATGTTTGTGGCAAACTTACTCATAATTGTGAAAACTGAAGGCAGCCAAGAGGTCCTTCAGTAGGTCAATGTATAAACTGTTGTACATTCAGATAATAAAATATTAATCAGTTCTACAAAGTAATGAGCAATGAAGCCATGAAAGACATGGGGAAATCTTAAATGTGTAATACTATGTAAAACAAACCATTTGAAAGGGCTACCTACTGTATCATTCCAACTATACAGCATTATGAAAAAGGCAAAATTCTAAAGACAGTAAAAAGATCAATGGTCACAGAGGGGTGGAGAGGGATGAATTAGAAGACCACAGAGGATTACTATGTTAGTGCAATTAGACTGTATGATACCATAATGATGGATACATGTCATTATACATTAGTCCAAATCTATGGACTATGCAACAAGAAGAGCGAACCCTAATTTAAGCTATGGTCTTTGGGTGAAAATGATCTATCAATGAAGATTCATCAATCAGAATAAATTTACTACACTTGTAGGAGATGTTGAGAATGATTTGTTATATTTGTTTAAGCATCCCAATATTTGCTTAAACTTAGAGGTGTGTCTAAGTTCAGAATCATATACAGAGAAGAGAAACTTTAAAATTTGATCAAGTCACTGTTCTCACAGATCACTGGGGCAAACAGTTCAGCTAACTAATCATGTATAAGAAAAACAATGGGAAATTGGAGGGTCTGTGCCTGAGTTGTTCTAGGTAAACAAGGGGAAGACCTATAAATCCTAGCTATGTTGTAAAGGGAAGAGTGACACTTCACTGTAGGCTGTTTCACAGGCCACAAAACACAGTGGGATTTCTTTAATAGTAACTGTTTTTGGGGATCACAGGGCTCTGGTAAAGCCCAACATTGCCAGCTTTTATATTAATCTGATTATGAGCTGGGCTTATTTAAAGTTTCCTATGGAGAAGGCAATGGCATCCCACTCCAGTACACTTGCCTGGAAAATCCCATGGACGGAGGAGCCTTGTAGGCTACAGTCCATGGGGTGGCTAAGACTCAGACACGACTGAGCGACTACACTTTCTCTTTTCACCTTCATGCATTGGAGTAGGAAATGGCAACCCACTCCAGTGTTCTTGCCTGGAGAATCGCAGGGACAGGGGAGCCTGGTGAGCTGCCGTCTATGGGGTCACACAGAGGCAGACACGACTGAGGAGACTTAGTAGCAGCAGCAGCAACGTTTCCTATAGCTATAGTTGCCAGAGGCTTCAAAGTCCTCTAATTCTACTGTCTTTAGGGTTCCCTAATAATGAATACGGAAGAACTACACAAAAAAGTTCTTCACGACCTAGATAATCACGATGGTGTGATCACTAACCTAGAGTCAGACATCTTGGAATGTGAAGTCAAGTGGGCCTTGGAAAGCATCACTACGAACAAAGCTAGTGGAGGTGATGGAATTCCAGTTGAGCTATTTCAAATCCTGAAAGATGATGCTGTGAAAGTGCTGCACTCAATATGCCAGCAAATTTGGAAAACTCAGCAGTGGCCACAGGACTGGAAAAGGTCAGTTTTCATTCCAATCCCAAAGAAAGGCAATGCCAAAGAATACTCAAACTACGGCACAACTGCACTCATCTCACATGCTAGTAAAGTAATGGTCAAAATTCTCCAAGCCAGGCTTCAGCAATACGTGAACCGTGAACTTCCAGATGTTCAACCTGGTTTTAGAAAAGGCAGAGAAATCAGAGATTAAATTGCCAACATCTGCTGGATCATGGAAAAAGCAAGAGAGTTCCAGAAAAACATCTATTTCTGCTTTATTGACTATGCCAAAGCCTTTGACTGTGTGGATCACAATAACCCATGGAAAATTCTGAAAGAGATGGGAAACCAGAGCACCTGACCTGCCTCTTGAGAAATCTGTATGCAGGTCAGGAAGCAACAGTTATAACTGGACATGGAACAACAGACTGGTTCCAAACAGGAAAAGGAGTACGTCAAGGCTGTATATTGTCACCCTGCTTATTTAACTTCTATGCAGAGTACATCATGAGAAATGCTGTGCTGCAAGAAACACAAGCTGAATTCAAGATTGGCAGGAGAAATATCAATAACCTCAGATATGCAGATGACACCACCCTTAGGGCAGAAAGTGAAGAGGAATTAAAAAGCCTCTTGATGAAAGTGAAAGTGGACAGTGAAAAAGTTGGTTTAAAGCTCAACATAAAGAAAACTAAGACCATGGCATCCGGTCCCATCACTTCATGGGAAATAGATGAGGAAGCAGTCAAAACAGTGGCAGACTTTATTTATTTATTTATTTATTGGTCCAAAATCACTGCAGATGGTGACTGCAGCCATGAAATTAAAAGACACTTACTCCTTGGAAGAAAAGTTATGACCAACCTAGACAGCATATTGAATAGCAGAGACACTACTTTGCCAACAAAGGTCCGTCTAGTCAAGGCTATGGTTTTTCCAGTGGTCATGTATGGATGTCAGAGTTGGACCGTGAAAAAAGCTGAGTGCCGAGGAATTGATGCCTTTGAACTTTGGTATTGGAGAAGACTCTTGAGAGTTCCTTGGACTACTAGGAGATCCAACCAGTCCATTCTGAAGGAGATCAGGCCTGGGATTTCTTTGGAGGTAATGCTGCTGAAGCTGAAACTCCAGTACTTTGGCCACCTCATGTGAAGTGTTGACTCATTTGAATAGACTCTGATGCTGGAAGGGATTGGGGGCAGGAGGAAAAGAGGACTACAGAGGAAGAGACGGCTGGATGGCATCAGTGACTCGATGGACATGAGTCTCAGTGAACTCCGGGAGTTGGTGATGGACAGGGTGGCCTGGCGTGCTGCGATTCATGAGGTCGCAAAGAGTTGGACACGACTGAGCGACTGAACTGACCTGAATAATACCTTCTTAAATAATAGAGGCAAATTGTAAATTTGAGCTATAATACACTGTTGATTGGGTGGTAAGATATTTAGTTTGGTTCAATTACTGAGCCATGTCTGACACTTTGTAACCCCATGGACTGCAGCATGCCAAGTTTCCCTGTCCATCACCAAATCCCAGAGCTTGCTCAAATTCAACTCCATCTAATCGGTGATGACATCCAACCGTCTCATCCTCTGCTGGCATTTTCTCTTGTGGCTTTCAATCTTTCCCAGCATCAGGGTCTTTTCCAATGAGTCAGTTCTTTATATCAGGTGGCCAAAGTATCGGAGCTTCACCTTCAGCATCAGTCCTTCCAATGAATATTTAGGGCTGATTTCCTTTAGGATTGACTGCTTGGATCTCCTTGCCGTCCAAGGGACTCTCAAGAGCATTCTCCAAAACCACAATTCAAAAAGATCAATTATTTGGCACTCAGCCTTTTTTTATGGTGCAACTCTCACATCCATACATGGCTACTGGAGAAAACATAGCCTTGATTAGACAGACCTTTGTTGGCAAAGGCATGTCTCTGCTTTTTAATATGCTATTAAAAGTTGGTTATAACTTTCCTTCCAAGGAGTAAGCATCTTTTAATTTCATGGCTGCAGCCACCATCTGCATTGATTTTGGAGCCGCCAAAAAAAAGTTAGCCACTGTTTCCACTGTTTCCCCATCTCTTTGCTATAAAGTTATGGACTGGATGCCATGATCTTTGTTTTTTGAATGTAGGGTTTTAAGCCAGCTTTTTCACTTTCTTCTTTCACCCTCATCAGGAGGCTCTTTACTTCTTTGCTTTCTGCCATAAGGGTGGTGTTATCTGCATATCTGAGGTTATTGATATTTATCACAGCAATCTTGATTCCAGCTTATGTTTCATCAGCCCGACATTTCATATGATGTACTCTGCATATAAGTAATATAAGCAAGTTGACAATATACAGTCTTTAACTTTTGCTTCTTGACCTGCATACAGATTTCTCAGGAGACAGGTAAGTAGGTCTGGTATCCTCGTTTCTTTAAGAATTTTCTGGTTTAATGTGATCCAGACAGTCAAAGGCTTTAGCTTAGGCAACACAGAATAAATAGATGTTTTTCTGTAATTCTCTTGCTTTCTTTATGTTCCAACGGATGTTGGCAATTGGATTTCATGTTCCTCTGCCTTTTCTCAATCCACCTTGAACATCTGGAAGTTCTTGGTTCATGTACTTTTGAAGTCTTTCTTGGAGAATTTTGAGCATTTCTTTGGTAGCATGTGAAATGAGTGCAATTGTTTGGTACTTTGAACATTCTTTGGCATTGCCCTTCTTTGGGGTTGGAATAAAAACTGACCTTTTCCTGTCCTGTGGCCACTGCTGAGTTTCCCAAATTTGCTGGCATATTGAGTGCAGCACTTTAACAGCTTCATCTTTTAGGACTTGAAGTAGCTCAGCTGGAATTCCATCACATCTACTAGCTTTGCTTGTAGTGATGCTTCCTAAGGACCACTTGACTTCACTCTCCAGGATGTCTAGCTCTAGGTGAGTGATCACATCATCGTGGTTATCTGGGTCATTAAGACCTTTTTTGTATAGTTCATTTTATATTCTTGCCCCTTTTCTTAATATATTCTGCTTCTGTTAGGTCCATACTGTTTCTGTCCTTTGTTGTTCTCATCTTTGCATGAAATGTTCTATTCTTATCTTTATTTTTCTCGAAGAGATCTCTAGTCTTTCCCATTTTATTATTTTCCTTTTTTTTTTCTTTGCATTGATCACTGAGGAAGTGTTTCTTATCTCTCCTTGCTATAAGGTTTGGGTACATCAAAGGTTTTAATCTCATTAAATCTGTTTTTTAGTGTGTTCCTGGGCTGTGGCCTTGACAAGAGAATTTGTTTTTCTCCTCTTCCTGCCAGAGACTTGAACTCTTGGTCCCCATGAAAGCATGGAGTTCTTGCTAAATTTTGAAGTCCCTAGAAGTTTCTGATACTCACTCTAGTCCGTACTCAGTCTCTGGCAAATCATCAGAGTTTCTGTTTAAGTGGACTTACCAGTTTGTGGCTCCAGCATCATCCACTTCAGGTAGGCAGATTTGAGCTGTGGTTCTCTGTATTTTCCTGTTACCCAAATTTGGGAGTGGGTTTTGCCCTGTGATTTCAATTCTCTGATGGTTTCAGGAAGTCATTTATTTTCAGTTTGTTCAGGTCTTTTCTTTCTTGAAGGGTGGAAATTTTGACTTCTAAGCCCTTTCCATGTCAGAGCTGAAACCAGAAGTCCTCTATGTCATTATCTTTTTATGATTAAAATCACTGTGCAAAATTTAAAGTGCATAAAATCAAATTCACTAATTAAATTTTTCTTGTATATTTTATCTTAGTTTATATTTATCCTTGTGAAAAACTTGTTGTTTTCACTGATATAACTGTGGAATTTTATATATTTTTTATTCACACAATCAAAAGTGGAAGGAAATTCTAATTTTCTCAATTTGGATATAAAATGTACATATCTCTCATATAATTTTATTGCTATATTGTTTTACTCCTTGTATATACCTGCTTTTATTTTAAGACCATTCATGCCTATAAAGTTATTTATTCTTAAAGATTAAAATTCAATAGCTCAGGAGAATAAGATGGCAGAGGAGTAGGTGGACATGGAGTACACCTCTCTCCATGGATACATCAGGAATACACCTTCAGACACTGAAGAGCATGCAGAACACCAGCTGAGAGTGGACAAGAGTACATGACCAGTGGAAAAGAATATATATAACCATGCAAAACTCAGTAGAATGAAGGAACTAGGGGGAAAAAGAGGAGTGTTAGTAGGACTGGACCTACCCTCAGCTGGCAGGGTAACTGAAGCAGGGATCCAATCCCCACAACAAGGCAATTGTCTGAGTCAGAGGAGAAACATTTAAGGCTAAGAGTGAGACAGCTGATCTGTGGGAGCCTAAATGGAATTAGATCAGACAGTCCTTGCCACAGCCACACATACCTTGGACCCTGGAGTTTAGGGATTATGGAGCAATCCCAGAGTGGGGCTGCTGTTGACTGTGGAGAGGGGATCAAGGGGATGTGAGGGAGGAGACTGTGGTGGGAAATGATGGTGGAGGAAAACCAGGCAGCCATGGAAGGAAGGCGATACTGCTGAGTCACATGTAGATGTGGAACCATAACCATAGCCTCTCTCTCCCCACATGCCATAAGCAGCAGCTGAACAATAGAGAGGCAGCCCATCAAAGGCCTGATTCACTGAACTACAGTGTAGACCCCACCCAGGGTGCTCCTTTCAGGGACTGATACTCCAAACCAGAAAGTAGGACCCCATCCAAGGTTCCCCTTTAAGTGTCTGACATGCCAATCTACAGAGTAGAACTCCAGCTAAGAGGGCCCCTCTATGTGCCTGACATGCTGAAAAACAGAGAAGGACCCCGGGCAAGGGAGCGCTCTAAGTGCTTGAATGGATGGAGCTATGGGGAAAGACTGGCCAAAGAAGACTTCTAATCGCCAGCTACAAGAGGCTGGAAAAATAACTCTGATAGGGCCATAACTGGAGAAGGCAATCGCAACCCACTCCAGTACTCTTGCCTGGAAAATCCCATGGATGGAGGAGCATGGTAGGCTTCAGTCCATGGGGTCGCGAAGAGTCGGACATGACCAAGTGACTTTACTTTCACTTTTCACTTTCATGCACTGGAGAAGGAAATGGCAACCAACTCCAGTGTTCTTGCCTGGAGAATGTCAGGGATGGGAGAGCCTGGTAGGCTGCGATCTATGTGGTCGCACAAACTTGGACACAACTGAAGTGACTTAGCAGCAGCAGCAGCAGCAAGGCCATAACTCTTGTGGCAGAGGCAGTCCATGTCCTTGCAAACTTGGCACCGTGAAGGTCCCCACAATTCAAGCAGCTGTGTTACCTTCACACTTACCTCTCACTGGGGCTGAGCTGCCACAGGCAAAAAAGTCTTGTATATATGCATGCAGAGTCACTTTGGTCATGTCCAATTCTTTGCGACCCTGTAGACTGTGACCTGCCAGGCTTCTCTGTCAGAGAGTGGGTTCTCCAGGCAAGAATACTGGAGCATATTAGCCAATACTGGTTGCCATACCCTTCTAGAGCACTGTATTTCCTGCTTTCCTAGCTGCCACATGTCCAATTCTTTGCGACCCTATAGACTGTGACCTGCCAGGCTTCTCTGTCAAAGATGGGGTTCTCCAGGCAAGAATACTGGAGCGTATTAGCCAATACTGGTTGCCATACCCTTCTAGAGCACTATATTTCCTGCTTCCCTAGCTGCCAACTCTCCTGAGTACCTCATGCTGCCAGAACCCCTGTGACCCAAGCAGCTGCACCATCTGCACACGGGGCCTTCTCAGGGGAAAACCCAAGCCCTCCAGGGCAGCCTCAGGAGCTAAACCCCAGTGGACAGCTCACATGTAGAGGTAGAAGAAAACAACAGTTGAAACCCAGGGTCATTGTGGCTAAGGAAGAAGACTCAAAACCTTCACACCAGCTGTACAAGCTGCACATTAAATCCACAAGATCAACCAGACAGACTCTGTGTCTATGGAATATATAAAACACCATTGAGAGAGCCCACAAAGAAAAACGGGCTAGCTCTGATAGTTGTGGACATTGGAGGCAAGAACACATAGGAGTAGGACCATATTTGAATCTGAGCTGCCCACACAGCAGGTCAAGAGATCAGTAGAGTGTTGGAGGGCATCCTAGGGAGGTAAAGTGGACTGTGACTCCCAGTGAGGGAAAGGTTTCTGACAGCAATGACTCAAGAAAAACATTTACTATTCTTATTTTTTGACTTGCTCTGTAGATTCTTTCAGATTCCCCCCCCCACACACACCCCACCTTATCTCACCTCTCTTATAATTGTAAGTTTTACTGGCACTATGTAATCCAATTTTTTGAGCATTGTTTTTTTTCTCAGTCACATTTTTTTTTAATTGTTATCATAAACTTCTGCCTCTACATTGGGTATTTGCAGTTCTGTGGATATTTCCTCTGTTAATCTTTTCTATTTCTTTAATTTTAATTTTTTCAATCTCTTACTATTCTTTTCCACATTTATTCCTTTCTTGATTTTCTTACTGTTCTTTTCCCCTTGGATTAAATCTTTTATATATATACACGTATACACACATATACATATATATGTGTGTGTGTGTGTGTGTGTGTGTGTATATATATATATATATATATATATATATATACACACACATTAAGTTCAGTTCAGTAGCTCAGTCGTGTCCAAATCTTTGCGACCCCATGAATAACAGCATGCCAGGCCTCCCTGTCCATCACCAACTCCCGGAGTTCACACAAACTTGAGTCCATCGAGTTAGTGATGCCATCCAGCCATCTCATCCTCTGTCGTCCCCTTCTCCTCCTGCCCCCAATCCCTCCCAGCATCAAAGTCTTTCCCAATAAGTCAACTCTTCACATGAGGTGCCCAAAGTACTGGAGTTTCAGCTTTAGCATCATTCCTTCCAAAGAACACCCAGGGCTGATCTCCTTCAGAATGGACTGGTTGGATCTCCTTGCAGTCCAAGGCACTCGAGAGTCTTCTCAAACACCACAGTTCAAACGCATCAATTCTTCAGCTCTCAGCCTTCTTCACAAACCAACTCTCACATCCATACGTGACTGCTGGAAACAACATAGCCTTGACTAGACAGACCTTAGTCAGCAAAGTAATGTCTTTGCTTTTGAATATGCTGTCTAGGTTGGTCATAAGTCTTCTTCCAAGGAGTAAGTGTCTTTTAATTTCATCTGCAGTGATTTTGGAGCCCCCCCACCAAGAAGTCTGCCACTGTTTTGACTGCTTCCCCATCTATTTCCCATGAAGTAATGGGACCGGCTGCCATTATCTTCGTTTTCTGAATGTTGAGCTTTAAGCCAACTTTTTCACTCTCCTCTTTTACTTTCATCAAGAGGCTTTTTAGTTCCTCTTCACTTTCTTCCATAAGCGTGATGTCATCTGCATATCTGAGGTTATTGATATTTCTCCCGGCATTCTTGATTCCAGCTTGTGCTTCTTCCATTCCAGCGTTTCTCATGATGTACTCTGCATATAAGTTAAATAAGCAAGGTGACAATATACATCCTTGATGTACTTCTTTTCCCATTTGGAACCAGTCTGTTGTTCCATGTCCAGTTCTAACTGTTGCTTCCTGACCTGCATACAGGTTTCTCAAAAGGCAGGTCAGGTGGTCTGGTATTCCCAACTCTTTCAGAATTTTCCACAGTTTATTGTGATCCACACAGTCAAAGGCTTTGGCATAGTAAATAAAGCGGAAATAGATATTTTTCTGGAACTCTCTTGCTTTTTCCATGATCCAGTGGATGTTGGCAATTTGATCTCTGGTTCCTCTGCCTTTTCTAAAACCAGCTTGAACATCTGGGAGTTCACAGTTCACGTATTGCTGAAGCCTGGCTTGGAGAATTTTGAGCATTACTTTACTAGCATGGGAGATGAGTGCAATTGTGCGGTAGTTTGTGCATTCTTTGGCATTGCCTTTCTTTGGAATTGGGAATGAAAACTGACCTTTTCCAGTCCTGTGGCCACTGCTGAGTTTTCCAAATTTGCTGGCATATTGAGTGCAGCACTTTCACAGCATCATCTTTCAGGATTTGAAACAGCTCAACTGGAATTCCATCACCTCCACTAGCTTTGTTCGTAGTGATGCTTTCCAAGGCCCACTTGACTTCACATTCCAGGATGTCTGGCTCTAGATGATTGATCACACCATTGTGATTATCTGGGTCATGAAGATCTTCCTTGTACAGTTCTTCAGTGTATTCTTGCCACCTCTTCTTAATATCTTCTGCTTCTGTTAGGTCCATACCATTTCTGTCCTTTATCGAGCCCATCTTTGCATGAAATGTTCCCTTGGTATCTCTAATTTTCTTGAAGAGATCTCTAGTCTTTCCCATTCTGTTTTTTTCCTCTATTTCTTTGCATTGATCGCTGAGGAAGCCTTTCTTATCTCTTCTTGCTGTTCTTTGGAACTCTGAATTCAGATGCTTATATCTTTCCTTTTCTCCTTTGCTTTTCTCCTCTCTTCTTTTCATGGCTATTTGTAAGGCCTCCCCAGACAGCCATTTTGCTTTTTTGCATTTCTTTTCCATGGGGATGGTCTTGATCCCTGTCTCCTGTACAATGTCACGAATCTCTTTCCATGGTTTATCAGGCACTCAATCTATCAGATCTAGGACCTTAAATCTATTTCTCACTTCCACTGTACAATCATAAGGGATTTGATTTAGGTCATACCTGAATGGTCTAGCAGTTTTCCCTACTTTCTTTAATTTAAATCTGAATTTGGCAATAAGAATTTCATAATCTGAGCCACAGTCAGCTCCTTGTCTTGTTTTTGTTGACTGTATAGAGCTTCTCCATCTTTTGCTGCAGAGAATATAATCAACCTGATCTCGGTGTTGACCATCTGATGATGTCCATGTGTAGAGTCTTCTCTTGTGTTGTTGGAAGAGGGTGTTTGCTAAGACCAGTGCATTTTCTTGGCAAAACTCTATTAGTCTTTGCCCTGCTTCTTTCCACATTTCAAGGCCAAATTTTCCTGTTACTCCAGGCACTTCTTGACTTTCTACTTTTTCATTCCAGTCCTCTATAATTAAAATAACATCTTTTTTAGATGTTCTTTCTAAAAGGTCTTGTAGGTCTTCATGGAACCGTTCAACTTCAGCTTCTTCAGCATTACTGGTTGGGGCATAGATTTGGATTACTGTGATATTGAGTGGTTTGCCATGGAGACGAACAGAGATCATTCTGTCATTTTTGAGACTGCATCCAAGTACTGCATTTCAGACTCTTTTGTTGACCATGATGGCTACTCCATTTCTTCTGAGGGATTCCTGCCCGCAGTAGTAGATATAATGGTCATCTGAGTTAAATTCTCCATTCCAGTCCATTTTAGTTCGCTGATTCCAAGAATGTTGACGTTCACTCTTGTTATCTCTTAATTGACCACTTCTAATTTGCCTTGATTCATGGACCTGACATTCCAGGTTCTTATGCAATATTGCTATTTACAGCATCAGACCTTGCTTCTATCACCAGTCACATCCATAGCTGGGTATTATTTTTGCTTTGGCTCCATCCCTTCATTCTTTCCAGAGTTATTTCTCCACTGATCTCCAGTAGCATATTGGGCACGTACTGACCTGGGGAGTTCCTCTTTCAGTATCCTATCATTTTGTCTTTCATATTGTTCTTGGGGTTCTCAAGGCAAGAGTACTGAAGTGGTTTGCCATTCCCTTCTCCAGTGGACCACATTCTGTCAGACCTCTCCACCATGTCCCACCTGCCTTGGGTTGCCCTGCGGGCATGCCTTAGTTTCATCCCATTAAACAAAGCTATGGCCTAGTGTGATTAGATTGTATAGTTTTCTGTGAATATGGTTTCAGTGTGTCTGCCCTCTGATTCCCTCTTGCAACACCTACCGTCTTATTTGGGTTTCTCTTACCTTGGGCATAGGGTATCTCTTCATGGCTGCTCCAGCAAGGCGCAGCCGCTGCTTCTTACCTTGGATGAGGGGTGTCTCCTCACCACCGCCCTTCCTGACCTTCAATGTGGGATGGCTCCTCTAGGCTCCCCTGTGCCTGCGCAGCCTCCGCTCCTTGGACTTGGGGTTGTTCCTCCCGGCCGCCACCCCCGACCTCGGTTGCAGGGTAGCTCCTCTCGGCCGTCGCCCCTGACCTCGTCACGGGGTAGCTCCTCTCGGCCGCCACCACTCACTTCGGATGCAGGGTAGCTCCTCTCGGCCGTGCTTATATATATATATATCTTCTTTATCTACCTCTATTTAACTTTGCATATCTATACTTTCTCTCCTTTCCTCTCTTTTATTTTCATTGTTTTATTCCTTAATTGGTCCCTTGCTTTAGTTTTATTTTCCAGTTTGTGCTTTATTTAGTTTTATTCTGGTAGATATAATTTTTGGTTTCATTTGTTCACTGGGTCAATCTGTTGTACTTTATTTGTGTCAGACTGTTCTGATTTTGCTTATGGGTGTATATGTTTATGTGTATATTCAGTCACACTTTCTATTGTTGTTATAAACCTCTGCCTATACATTGGGCTTTTGCAGTTCTGTGGAGTTTTCCTTTATTATCCTTTTTCCTTTCTTCTTCCTTTTTTTTTCTTTTATAATCTTAAGTTTTAATTTTTTAAACCCATTATATTTATTCTACATTTATTCCTTTGTTTGTCTTTCCTACTGTTCTTTTCTCCTTGCAGTTAATTTTTAGTGCATATAAACCTTCTTCATCTCTCTCTATTTAAATTTGCATATCTATTCTTTCTTTCTTTTTTTTTCCTTTCCTCTCAACATATTTCTTAGTTTTGTTTTCATAGCTTTATTCCCAACTGGCACCTTGCTTTAGTTTTGTTTTCCAGTTTGTGCTTAAGTTAGTTTTGTTCTTATCTCATAAATATAATTTTTGATTTCCTTTGTTCCCTGGGTCAATCTACTGCACTTTTTTTTTTTGTTGGACTGTTTTCACTTTGCTCATGAGTGTATATGTATAAGTGTATATTCCATCATTTTAATTATTATCTGCCTGATTTTGTAACTGCCATTTGTCTGGGGTTTATCTTTGCTTTCTCGTTTTTGGATATTTGTTTTAATCTCACTTAATTCCATAACAAGCCACTTGTGAAATCTTCATTCCTTACCAGAGATCAAGCCCTGAGCCTTTGGAGTGGTAGCACCAAATCCAAGACCCTATGCTACTAGAGAACTAACCTTCAGTTCAGTTCAGTTCAGTCACTCAGTCATGTGCAACTCTTTGCAACCCTATGAATTGCAGCACGCCAGACCTCCCTATCCATCACTCCCAGAGTTCACTCAAACTCACATCCATTGAGATGGTGACGCTATCCAGCCATCTCATCCTCTGTTGTTCCGTTCTCCTCCTGCCCCCAATCCCTTCCAGCATCAGAGTCTTTTCCAACGAGTCAACTCTTCACATGAGTTGGCCAAAGTATATTTAAAGTACATTTAAAGTACTGAAAGGGAAAAATCTGCAACCAAGATTACTGTACCCAGCAAGGAACTCATTCAAAATTAAGGGATAAATAAAAAAAGCTTTTCAGACAAGCAAAAGTTAAAGAGAATTCAGTACTGCCAAACCAGCTTTACAACAAATGTTAGATGGCCTTATATAGTCAAGAAATACAAGAGAAGAAAAAAGATCTACAAAATCAACACCAAACAAATAGAAAATGGCAATTGGAACATATATATCAATAATTATGTTAAATGTAAATGAATTAAATGCTCCGACCAAAAGACACACACTGGCTAAATGGATACAAAACAAGAGCCTTATGTATGCTCCCTACAAGAAACACATTTTGGACCTCAAGACACATATAAACTGAAAGTGAGAGGATGGAAAACTATATTCCATGCAAATTGTAAGCAAAGGAAAGCTGGAGTAAGAATCTTCCTATCAGAAAAAAATAGACCTTAAAATAACGATGATTACAAGTGATAAAGAAGGATACTACATAATGATCAAGCGATCAATCCAAGAGGAAGACATAACAATTTTAAATACCTATGCACCCAACAAAGGAGCATCTCAATACATAAGACAACACTAACAGACATAAAAGGAGAAATTGACAGTAACACAATAATAGTAGGAGACTTTAACACCCCACTCATACCAATGGACAGATCATCAAAACAGAAAATTAGTAAGGAAACACAAGTCTTAAATGATATATTAGATGAGATGGATCTCATTGATATCTTCAGGACATTCCATCCAAATGCAGAAGAATACATCTTCTCAAGTGCACGTGGAACATTCTGTAGGATAGACCACATCTTGGGTCACAAATCAAATTTCAGTAAATTTAAGAAAATTGAAATCATATTTAAGCATATTCTCCTATCACATGCTATAAGACTAGATATCAATTATAAGAAAAAAGAAGTATAAGAAACACAAACACATGGAGACAAACAACATGCTTCTAAATAACCAACAGGTTACTGAAGAAATCAAAGGTAAATAAAAAAAAAATTTCTAGAAACAAATGACAATGAAAACATGAAAACTCAAAAGCTATGGGATGCAGCAAAAGCAGTCCTAAGAAGGAAGTTTATAGCAATACAATCCTACCTAAAGAAGTGAGAAAAACACAGAATAGACAGCCTAAGTTTATAACTGGAAAAAATTTACAACTGGAAAAGTTTATAACTGGAAAAAGTTTACAACTGGAAAAGTTTATAACTGGAAAAAGAACAACAAAACACCAAAATTAGTAGAAGGAAAGAAATCATAATTATCTGATGATACAGAAATCAAACAATAGTAAAGATGACTAAAACTAAAAGCTGGTTCTTTGAGAAGGTAAACAAAATTGACAAGTCTTTAGCCAGACTCATCAAGAAAAAAAGAGAGAAGAATCAAATCAACAAAATTAGAAGTGAAAAAGAGGTTACAATACATAATACAGAAACACAAAAGATTATGAGACAATTATGAACAACTATATGGTATTAACAGAGAAAGCAATGACACCCCACTTCAGTACTCTTGCCTGGAAAATCCCATGGATGGAGGAGCCTGGTAAGCTGCAGTCTATGGGGTCGCTAAGAGTCGGACATGACTAAGTGACTTCACTTTCACTTTTCACTTCTATGCATTGGAGAAGGAAATGGCAATCCACTCCAGTGTTCTTCCCTGGAGAATCCCAGGAATGGGGGAGGCTGGTAGGCTGCCATCTATGGGGTTGCACAGAGTCAGACATGACTGAAGCGACTTAGCAGCAGCAGCAGCAGCATATGGTAAAATAGATAACCTGAAAGAAATGGACAGATTCTTAGAAAAGTTCAATCTTCCAAGCCTGAACAAGGAAGAAATCGAAATTATGAATAACCCAAATACAAGCACTGAGATTGAAGCTGTAATCATAAATCCCCTAAAAAAAAAAAAAAAAAAAAAAAAAGCCCAGGACCAGGTGGCTTCACAGGATAATTCTATTAAACATTTAGAGAAGAGCTAATGCCTATCCTTCTAAAACTCTTTCCAAAAAAATTGCAGAGGAAGGAGCACTTCCAAATTCATTCTATGAAGACACCATCACCCTGCTACCAAAATCAGACAAAGAAAACACACAAAAAAGAAAATTACACGCCAATATCACTGATGAACATAGATGCAAAAATCCTCAACAAAATTTTAGCAAAGATAATTCAACAACACATTAAAAGCTCATGCAAAATGATCAAGTTGAGTTTATTCCAGTGATGCAAGGATTGTTCAATATACACAAATCAAACAATGTGATATACCATATTAAAAAATTAAAAGATAAAAAGCATATGATAATCTCAATATATGCACAAAAAGCCTTTGACAAAATTCAGCACCCATTTATGATTAAAACTCTTCAAAAAATGGCATAGAAGGAACCTACTTCATCAGAATAAAGGCCATATATAATAAGCCTACGGCAAACAATATTCTCAACGGTGAAAAACAGAAAGCATTCCCCCTAAGATCAGGAACAAGACAAAGGTGTCCACTTTTACCACTAATATTCAACATACTTCTGGAAATCCTAGCTACAGCAATCAGAGAAGAAAAAGAAATAAAAAAGAATCCAGATGGGAAAAGAAAAAGTAAAGCTTTCACTGGGTGCAGATTACATGATACTGTACATCAGTTCAGTTCAGTTGCTCAGTCGTGTCCAACTCTTTCTGACCCCATGAATTGCAGCACGCCAGGCCTCCCTGTTCATCACTGTCTCCTGGAGTTCACTCAGACTCACGACCATCGAGTCCGTGATGCCATCCAGCCATCTCATCCTCGGTCATCCCCTTTTCCTCCTGCCCCCAATACCTCCCAGCATCAGAGTCTTTTCCAATGAGTCAACTGTTTACATGAGGTGGCCAGAGTACTGGGGTTTCAGCTTTAGCATCATTCTTTCCAAAGAACTCCCAGGGTTGATCTCCTTCAGAATGGACTGGTTGGCTCTCCTTGCAGTCCAAGGGACTCTCAAGAGTCTTCTCCAACACCACAGTTCAAAAGCATCAATTCTTCGGTGCTCAGCTTTCTTTACAGTCCAACTCTCGCATCCATACATGACAACAGGAAAAACCATAGCCTTGACTAGATGGACTTTAGTCGGCAAAGCAATGTCTCTGCTTTTGAATATGCTATCTAGGTTGGTCATAACTTTTCTTCCAAGAAGTAAGTGTCTTTTAATTTCATGGCTGCCGTCACCATCTGCAGTGATTTTGGAGCCCAAAAAATATAGTCTGACACTGTTTCCACTGTTTCCTCCTCTGTACATAGAAAACCCTAAAGATAGTATGAGAAAATTACTAGAGCTAATCAGTGAATTTAGCAAAACTGCAGGATACAAAATCAATACACAGAAATCACTTGCATTCCTATATACTAACAATGAAAAATCAGAAAGAGAAATTAAGGAATCAATCCCATTTACCATTGCAACAAAAATAATTAAATATCTAGGTATAAACATACTTAAGTAGAAGAAAATTACTCTACACAGAAAATTACAAGACACCAATTAAAGAAATCAAAGATGACATAAAGAGATGGAGAGATATTCCATGTTCCTGGGTAAGAAAAATTAATATTGTAAAAATGACTATATTTCCAAATGCAATCTACATATTCAATGTGATCTCTATCAAATTACCAATGGCATTTTTCACAGTACTAGGACAAAATATTTCACAATTCATATGGAAATAGAAAAGACTCTGAATTGCCAAAATAACCTTGGAAAGAAGAATGGAGCTGGAGGAATCAACCTTCCTGACTCCATATTATACTACAAAGCTACAGCCATCAAGAAATTATGGTTCTGGCACAGAAACAGAAATATAGACCAATGGAATGAGATAGAAAGCCCAGAAATAAACCCATGCACCTATACATACCTTGTTTTTGACAAAGGAAGCAAGAATATACAATGGGACAAAGACAGCCTCTTCAATCAATGGTGCTGGGAAAACTGAACAACTATACATAAAATAATGATATTAGAACAATTCCTAGCACCATACACAAAGATAAACTCAAAGTGGATTAAAGACCTAAATTTAAGACCACAAACTATAAAACTCTGGGAGGAAAACATAGGCAGAACACTCGATGGCATAAATCAAAGCAAGATCCTCTATGACCCACCACCTACAGTAATGGAAATAAAAACAAAAGTAAACAAGCAGGACCTCATTAAACTTAAAAACTTTTTCACAGCAAAGGAAACTATAAGCAAGGTGAAAAGACAACCCTCCAAATGGGAGAAATAAGTAGCATATGAAATATCTGACAAAGGATTAACTTCCAAAATATACAAGCTGTTCATAGAACTCAGTACCAGATAAACAAACAACCCAATGAGAAAGTGGGAGAAAGATCTAAACAAACTTTCTCCAAAGAAGATATACAAATGGCTATCAAACACATGAAATGATACTCAACATCGCTTATTATTAGAGAAATGCAAATCAAAAATACAATGAGATATCATCTCATACTAGTCAGAATGGCCATCATCAAAAAGTCTACAAGCAAAAAATGCTGGAAAGGGTGTGGAGAAAAGAGAACCCTCTTGCACTGTTTGAGGGAATGCAAATTGATACAGCCACTATGGAAGACGATATGGAGATTCCTTTAAAAAAAGAAATTAAAAAACTAGGAATAGAACCACTATTAGCCCCAGCAGTCCCACTCCTAGGCATATACCCTGAGGAAACCAAAATTGAAAGAAACACTTGTATCCCATTGTTCATTGCAGCACTATTTACAATAGCTAGAACATGGAAGCAACCTAGATGTCCATCAACAGATGAATGGATAAAGACGTAGTGCTACATATACACAATGGAATATTACTCAGCCATAAGAAGGAATGCATTTGAGTCAGGTATAATGAGGTGAGTCAGTTATAATGAGGTGGATGAACCTAGAACCTATTATACAGAGTGAAGTGAGTCAGAAAGAGAAAGATAAATATCGTATTCTAACACATATATATGGAATCTTGAAAAGTGGTAGTGAAGAATTTATTTACAGCCAAACAATGGAGAAACAGACATAGAGAATAGACTTATGGACATGGAGAGAAGGTGATATGTATGGAAAAAATAACATGGAAACTTACACCACCATATGTAAAATAGATAGCCAATGGGGATTTGATATATGGCTCAGGAAACTCAAACAGGGGCTCTGTAGCAAACTGGAGAGGTGGTTTCAAAAGTGAGAAGGGAGAGAGTTTCAAAAGTGAGGGGATATATGTATATCTATGGCTGATTCCTGCTGAGGTTTGACAGAAAACAGAAAAATTCTTAAAGCAATTATCCTTCAATAAAATAATTAATTAAAAAAAAAGAAATGAGGGGAGAATGAATACAGGTATATGTATAACTGAGTTGCTTCACTGTTCACGTAAAATTACCACAACATTGTTAATCAGGTATACCCCAATACAAACCGTTTTTGATGTTAAAAAAATTAAAATTAATAAAGAAATATATCAGAAGTTGCCTGGATATTATATAACTTGAATTTGAATGAGTGTCAATAAAATCTTCTGAAACATCAAAATCATTCAGTAGCTCATAATTTTATACCAACGTTTAAGATATGTTGTTCAATTTTAGAAGATGCTCTTAAAATAACAGCAAAAACTATACACAAAATTGCAATTTGGAAAAATAAATACTATTTAGAGAGTGTATTCTGTCTCACTCAAGGGCCCAACAATGTATCAAAAGAAGTCCACAGCCAAAATTATTTAATGAGCTCAATAAAATAAAGGCCACAGAATTAGAAAAGTAATTATTTATGGAGATCCTATGATTTCTATTTGGTAAAGGAGAAACATGAATCCTGATAAATAAATATTATACATTTTGGTATGTGTAGAATAATGACACCTTGAAATGTTGCACGGGTCATGAGACTTAGCACTGACTTTGTATGACAACTAGGACAAATATCATAGTTTAAAAAATACACAGAGAATAATATATTTGAATAAATGGTAAAACATTGTGGAAACATCATGAACAAAGTGACAAAGAAGAACTTTAAAAATGAAGAAAATTATAAGATTACAACAATCAGGTGGTTTTAGTTCTGAGTAACAGCACAAATTACACTGCTTTAAAATATTTTTTAAAATTGTATTTTCTCAGTTTGAGGAGATTTCTAAGCATGGTTATATCCCAGCTCTGTGTCTCATCATTTTTCTTGATTCCATGTAATTTCTGGTGTTGGCTTTGTCCTCAATTTGGCTTCTTTCAAAATCATCAGATGTTTGTGACTGGCAACTGGGGCTGTATTATCTCTTTTTTTATTCCAAGAGGAAATAAAATTCTATTTCCCACAACTATCAAAAAACAACTTAATATTAGTTCTGACTAGATCACTCTTAAATTCAAGCATTCTGTTCAGGGACTATTTCCATCACCTATTTCACTTCACTTCTGTTCAGTTCAGTTGCTCAGTCGTGTCCAACTCTTTGTGACCCCATGGACCACAGCACAGCAGGCCTCCCTGTCCATCATCAAATTCCGGAGTTTACCCAAACTCATGTCCATTGAGGCAGTGATAACATTCAACCGTCTCATCCTCTGTTGTCTCCTTCTCCTCCTGCCTGCAATCTTTCCCAGCATCAGGGTCTTCTCAAATGAATCAGTTCTTCACATCAGTGGCCAGAGTATCGGAGTTTCAGCTTCAACATCAGTCCTTCCAACAAACACTCAAGAATGATCTTCTTTAGGATGGACTGGTTAGATCTCCTTGCAGTCCAAGGGACTCACAAGAGACTTCTCCAACACCACAGTTCAAAAGCATCAGTTCTTCAGCTCTCAGGTTTCTGAGGCTTCCCTGGTGGATCAGATGGTAAAGCATCTGTCTACAATGCGGGAGACCTGGGTTCTATTCCTGGGTCAGGAAGATTCCCTGGAGAAGGAAATGACAACCCACTCCATACTCTTGCTTAGAAAATCCCATGGATGGAGTAGCTTGGTGAAGGTTACTCCATTCATGGGGTCGTAAAGAGTCAGAAATGACTGAGTGACTTCACTTCATACACAGATTTCTTTATACTCCAACTCTCACATTCATATATGACTACTGGAAAAACCATTACCGTGACTAGATGGACTTTTACTGGCAATGTAATGTCTCTGCTTTTTAATGTTGCCTAGATTGGTCATAACTTTCCTCCAAGAAGCAAGTGTCTTTTAAATTGATCGCTGCAGTCACAATCTGCAGTGATTTTGCAGCCCAAGAAAATAAAGTCTGCCAGTGTTTCCACTGTGTCCCCAATTATTTGCCATGAAGTGATGGGACCGGATGCCACGATCTTAGTTTTCTTAGCTTTAAGCCAACATTTTCATTCTCCTCTTTCACTTTCAACAACAGGCTCTTTAGTTCTTCTTCGTTTTCTGCCATAAGGGTGGTGTTATCTGTATATTTGGTTATTGCTATTTCTCCCAGAAATTATTATTCTAGCTTGTGTTTCATCCAGTCCAGTGTTTCTCATGATGTACACCGCATATAACTTAAATAAGCAGGGTAACAATATATAGCCTTGACATACTCCTTTTCCTATTTGGAACCAGTCCGTTGTTCCATGTCCAGTTCTAACTGTTGCTTCCTGACCTCCATAGAGGTTACTCAGGAGGCAGGTCAGGGGGTCTGGTAGTCCCATCTCTTTCAGAGTTTTCCACAGTTTACTGTGATCCAGACAGTCAATGGCTTTGGTGTAGTCAATAAAGCAGAAATAGATGTTTTTCTGGAACTCTCTTGCTTTTTTGATGATCCAACAGATGTTGGCAATTTGATATCTGGTTCCTTTGCCTTTAAAAAAACCAGCTTAAACATCAAGAAGTTCACGGTTCACGTATTGCTGAAGCCTGACTTGGAGAATTTTGAGCATTACTTTACTAGCATGGGAGATGAGTGCAACTGTCAGGTAGGTTGAACATTCTTTGTAATTGCCTTTCTTTGGGATTGGAAAGAAAATTGACTTTTTCCAGTCCTGTGGCCACTGCTGAGTTTTCCAAATTTGCTGGCATATTGAGTGCAGCACTTTTACAGCATCATCTTTCAGGATTTGAAATAGCTCCACTGGATCCCATCACCTCCACTAGCTTTTTTCATAGTGATGCTTCCTAAGGCCAACTTGACTTCACATTCCAGGATGTCCAGCTCTAGGTGAGAGATCACACCATCATGATTATTTGGGTCATGAAAATATTTGTGTACAGTTCTTCTGTGTATTCCTTACACCTCTTCTAAATATCTTCTGCTTCTGTTAGGTCCATACCATTTCTGTCCTTTATTAAGCCCATTTTTGCATGAAATGTTTCCTGGTATCTCTTATTTTCTTAAAGAGATTTCTAGCCTTTCCCATTCTATTGTTTTCCTATATTTCTTTGTACTGATCACTGAGGAAAGTTTTCTTATCTCTCCTTGCTATTCTTTGGATCTCTGCGTTCAGATGCTTATATCTTCCCTTTTCTCCTTTGATTTTCACTTCTCTTCTTTTCACAGATATTTGTAAGTTCTCCTCAGAAAGTCATTTTGCTTTTTTGCATTTCTTTTCCATGGAGATGGTCTTGATCCCTGTGTCCTGTACAATGTCACAAACCTCTGTCCATAGATCATCAGGCCCTCTGTCTATCAGATCTAGTCCCTTAAATCTATTTGAAACGTTCACTGTATAATTGTAAGTGATTTGATTTAGGTTCCACCTGAATGGTCTGTCGTTTTTGAGATTGCATCCAAGTACAGCATTTCAGACACTTCTGTTGACCATGATGGCTACTCCATTTCTTCTGAGGGATTCCTGCCCACAGTAGTAGATGTAATGGTCATCTGAGTTAAATTCACTCATTCCAGTCAATTTTAGTTCGCTGATTCCTAGAATGTTGACATTTACCCTTGCCATCTCTTGTTTGACCACTTCCAATTTGCCTTGATTCATGGACATGACATTCCAGGTTTCTATGCAATATTGCTCTTTACAGCATCGGTCAGTTTTCATTCCAATTCCAAAGAAAGGCAATGCAAATAAATGCTCAAACTACTGCACAATTGCACTCATCTCACATGCTAGTAAAGTAATGCTCAAAATTCTCCAAGCCAGATTTCAGCAATACGTGAACTGTGAACTCCCTGATGTCCAAGCTGGTTTTAGAAAAGACTGGGGAACCAGAGATCAAATTGCCAGCATCCGCTGGATCATCGAAAAAGCCAGAGAGCTCCAGAAATACATCTATTTCTTCTTTATTGACTATGCCAAAACCTTTGACTGTTTGGATCACAATAAACTGTGGAAAATTCTGAAAGAGATAGGAGTACCAGACCACCTGAGCTGCCTCTTGAGAAATCTGCATGCAGACCAGGAAGTAACAGTTAGAACTGGACAGGGAACAACAGACTGGTTCCAAATACGAAAAGGAGTGCATCAAGGCTATATATTGTCACCCTGCTTATTTAACTTCTATGCAGAGTACATCATGAGAAATGATGGACTGGAAGAAACATAAGCTAGAATCAAGATTGCCGAGAGAAATATCAATAACATCAGATATGCAGATGACACCACCCTTATGGCAGAAAGTGAAGAGAAACTAAAAAGCCTCTTGATGAAAGTGAAAGAGGAGAGTGAAAAAGTTGACTTAAAGCAAAAAATTCAGGAAATGAAGATCATGACATCTGATCCCATCACTTCATGGGTAATAGATGGGGAAAGAGTACAAACAGTGTCAGACTTAATTTTTTGGGGCTCCAAAACCACTGCAGATGGTGATTGCAGCCATGAAATTAAAAGACGCTTACTCGATGGAAGAAAAGTTATGACCAACCTAGATAACATATTCAAAAGCAGAGACATTACTTTGCCGACTAAGGTCCGTCTAGTCAAGGCTATGGTTTTTCCTGTGGTCATGTATGGATGTGAGAGTTGGACTGTGAAGAAGGCTGAGTGCCGAACAATTGATACGTTTGAACCGTGGTGTTGAAGAAAACTCTTGAGGGTCCCTTGGACTGCAAGGAGATCCAAACAGTCCATTCTGATAGAGATCAACCCTGGGATTTCTTTGGAAGGAATGATGTTAAAGCTGAGCTCCAGTACTTTGGACACCTCATGCAAAGAGTTGACTCACTGGAAAAGACTCTGATGTTGGGAGAGATTGGGGGCAGGAGGAGAAGGGGACGATCCAGGATGAGATGGCTGGATGGCATCACTGACTCAATGGACGTCAGTCTGAGTGAATTCCGGGAGATGGTGATGGACAGGGAGGCCTGGCGTGCTGTGATTCATGGGGTTGCAAAGAGTCGAACACGACTGAGCGACTGAACTGAACTGAACTGAATGGTCTAGTCGTTTTCCCTTCTTTCTTCAATTTAAGTCTGAATTTGACAATAAGACATTCATAATCTGAGCCACAGCCAGCTCCCAGTCTTATTTTTCCTAACTGTATAGAGCTTCTCCATGTTTGGCTGCAAATAATATAATCAATCTGATTTTGGTGTTGGTCATCTGGTGATGTGCATGTGTAGAGTCTTCAGTTTTGTTGTTGGAAGAGGGTGTTTGCTATGACCAGTGTGTTCTTTTGATAAAACTCTATTAGCCTTTACCCTGCTTCAATCTGTACTCCAAGGCCAAATTTGCCATTACTCCTGGTGTTTCTTGACTTCCTACTTTTGTATTTCAATCCCCTACAATGAAAACGACATCTTTTGTTAGTTCTAAAAAGTCTTCTAGGTCTTCATAGAACCCTTCAACTTCAGCTTCTTCTGCATTACTGGTCCGGGAATATACTTGGATACCGGGATATTGAATGGTTTGCCTTGGAAATGAACAGAGATCATTTTGTCATTTTTGAGATTGCATCCATGAACTGCATTTTGGACTCTTTTGTTGACTGTGATGGCTACTCCATTTCTTCTGAGGGATTCCTGCCCGCAGTAGTAGATATAATGGTCATCTGAGTTAAATTCACCCATTCCAGTCCATTTAAGTCTGCTGATTCATAAAATGCTTACATTCTCTGTTGCCATCTTCTGTTTAACCCCTTCACATTTGCCTTGATTCATGGACCTAACATTCCAGCTTCCGATGCCATAGTGCTCTTTCCAGCATCGGACCTTGCTTCTATCACCAGTCACATCCACAACCAGGTATTGCTTTTGCTTGGGCTCCATCTCTTCACTCTTTCTGGAGTTATTTCTCCACATTAACCCTGAGCTGATGCCTAAGAAAGTACGGAAAACTGCTAGACCATTTAGGTATGACCTAAATCAAATCCCTTATGATTATAATCAAAAATAGACTTAAGGGTATAATCATAAATAGACTTAAGGGCCTAGATCTGATAGATAGAGTGCCTGATGAACTATGGAATGAGGTCCGTGACATTGTACAGGAGACAGGGATCAAGACCATCCCCATGGAAAAGAAATGCAAAAAAGCAAAATGGCTGTCTGGGGAGGCCTTACAAATAGCTGTGAAAAGAAAAGAAGTGAAAAGAAAAGAAGTGAAAAGCAAAGAGAAAAGGAATGATACAAGCATCTGAATGCAGAATTCCAAAGAATAGAAAGAAGAGATAAGAAAGCCTTCTTCAGCGATCAATGCAAAGAAATAGAAGAAAAGAACGGAATGGGAAAGACTAGAGATCTCTTCAAGAAAATTAGAGATAGCAAGGTAACATTTCATACAAAGATGGGCTCGATAAAATACAGAAATGGTATGGACCTATCAGAAACAGAAGATATTGAAAAGAGGTGACAAGAATAGACAGAAGTACTGTACAAAAAAGATCTTCATGACCTGGATAATCACGATGGTGTGATCACTCATCTATAGCCAGACATCCTGGAATGTGAAGTCAAGTGGGCTTTAAAAAGCATCACTACGAACAAAGCTAGTGGAGGTGAAGGAATTCCAGTGGAGCTATTTCAAATCCTAAAAGATGATGCTGTGAAAGTGCTGTACTCAATATGCCAGCAAAATTGGAAAACTCAGCAGTGGCCACAGGACTGGAAAAGGTCAGTTTTCATTGCAATCCCAAAGAAAGGCAATGCCAAAGAATGCTCAAACTACCGAACAATTGCACTCATCTCACGCTAGTAAAGCAATGTTCAAAATTCTCCAAGCCAGGCTTTAGCAAATGTGAACCGTGAACTTCCTGATGTTCAAGCTGGTTTTAGAAAAGGCAGAGGAACCAGAGATTAAATTGCCGACATCCACTGGATCATGGAAAAAGCAAGAGAGTTCCAGAAAAACATCTATTTCTGCTTTATTTACTATGCCAAACCTTTGACTGTGTGGATCACCATAAACTGTGGAAAATACTGTGAGAGATGGAAATACCAAACCACCTGACCTGCCTCTTGAGAAATCTGTATGCAGGTCAGGAAGCAACAGTTAGAACTGGACAGGGAACAACAGACTGGTTCCAAATAGGAAAAGGAGTGCGTCAAGGCTGTATATTGTCACGCTGCTTATTTAACTTCTATGCAGAGTACATCATGAGAAACGCTGGGGTGGAAGAAGCACAAGCTGGAATCAAGATTGGCAGGAGAAATATCAATAACCTCAGATATGCAGATGACACCACCCTTATGACAGAAAGTGAAGAGAAACTAAAAAGCCTCTTGATGAAAGTGAAAGTGGAGAGTGAAAAAGTTGGCTTAAAGCTCAACATTCAGAAAACGAAGATCATGGCATCTGGTCCCATCACTTCATGGCAAATAGATGGGGAAACAGTGGAAACAGTGTTAGGCTTTATTTTTGGGGGCTCCAAAATCACTGCAGATTGTGACTGCCACCATGAAATTAAAAAATGCTTACTCCTTGGAAGGAAAATTATGACCAACCTAGATAGTATATTCAAAAGCAGAGACATTACTTTGCCGACTAAGGTCCATCTAGTCAAGGCTATGGTTTTTCTTGTGGTCATGTATGGATATGAGAGTTGGACTGTGAATAAAACTGAACGCCGAAGAATTGATGCTTTTGAACTGTGGTGTTGGAGAAGACTCTTGAGAGTCCCTTGGATTGCAAGGAGATCCAATCAATCCATTCTGAAGAAGATCAGCCCTGGGATTTCTTTGGAAGGAATCATGCTAAACTTGAAACTCCAGTTCTTTGGCCACCTCATGCTAAGAATTGACTCACTGGAAAAGACTTTGATGCTGGCAGGGATTGGGGGCAGAAGAAGGGGACAATCCAGGATGAGATGGCTGGATGGCATCACTGACTCGATGGAGATGAATCTGAGTGAACTCCAGGAGTTGGTGATGGACAGGGGGGCCTGGCATGCTGCGATTCATGGGGTTGCAAAGAGTCGGACACGACTGAGCAACTGATCTGAACTGAACTGAACTGAAGCCTATCCCTGTGGACTATAGCATGTCATTACCCCAGTTTCCTTAGTTTAGTGTTCTTCCATGGGAATGCTACTTGCCTCCTCTGAACAAATCACTGATTGTCTTTGGGCTCAGTTAGGTGCCACTTCCTGAACTAATCACTGAGAAAAGACAATGGAATTATTTCTTATAGTTTAGGACAATCCAAGTCTTTTACTGGAACTGGGTGTGGGGCTAATCAATTTGAAACGATGTGAATGATATACAATTTGGAAAGGGTAAAATTAATACTGTAGAAGCAACTTCAATATTTGCTGCCTAGAAAAACAGACAATAATTTCTTTTTAAAAATAAAAGGCTATTATAAAAAAGGAAAACACAAAAGCAAAATGACAAACAGCAAAGGATGTAATCAAGAAATTCACAAAAGAAAAAACACAAGTGATAAATGTCAATAAAATATAAAAATAATTTTCTCTTTGAATCCAAAAGTATATCAAGCTTAAATATTCATTGGAAGGACTGATGCTGAAGCTCCAATATTTTGGCCACCACATGCTAAGAACTGACTCAGTGGAAAAGTTCCTGATGCTGGGAAAGATTGAAGGAAGGAGGAGAAGGGGGTGACAGATGTTGACACGACTGGATGGCATCACCGATTCAATGAATATGAATTTTAATAAATTCTTGGAGATAGTGATGGACAGGGAAGCCTGGCATGGTGCAGTCAATGGGGTCGCAAAGAGTGGGACATGACTGATCGACTGAACAAAAACAAGTTATCACATATATACATATTTTAAAGTGAGATCATCTTTTCACATATCATATTTGCAAAGTAAATATTTTGTACTGGCAAATATTGAGGAAAATAACAGTGTCATCTATTTTTGGTGAGACGGCAAAATGGAAATGAAATATTTTCTGAAAGTTGGTATGGCAATTCGTATAAAAAGTCTTACAGTGACTGGTGCACTAAGGGTGGCCGAGAGGAGCTACCCGACATCCGAGGTCAGGGGTAGAAGCCGGGAGGACCCCATGCCTGAAGGGTGGCAGCCAAGAAGAGTGACCCCACCTCTGAGGTCAGGGGCAGCGGCTGAGAGTGCCAGGCTGCCATGGCGCAGGAACTGCCGAGAAGGGCCACCCTGTGCCCGAGGCCAGGGGTGGAGGCCAGGAGGAGCGACCCCAGGTCCAAGGAGCGGTGGCTGCACAGGCACAGGAGGGCCTAGAGGAGCCGTCCCACATTGAAGGTCAGGAAGGGTGGCGGTGAGGAGATACCCCTCATCCAAAGTAAGGAGCAGTGGCTGTGCCTTGCTGGAGCAGCTGTGAAGAGATACCCTATGTCCAAGGTAAGAAAAACCCAAGTAAGATGGTAGGTTTTGCAAGAGGGCATCAGAGGGCAGACACACAGAAACCATGCTCACAGAAAACTAGTCAATCTAATCACACTAGGACCACAGCCTTTCCTAAGTCAATGAAACTAAACCATGCCCGCAGGTCAACCCAATACGGGTGGGTCATGGTGGAGAGGTCTGACAGAATGTAGTCTACTGGAGAAGGGAATAGCAAACCACTTCAGTATTTTTGCCTTGAGAACCCCGTAAACAGTATGAAAAGACAAAATGATAGGATACTGAAAGAGGAACTCCCAAGGTCAGTACGTGCCCAATATGCTACTGGAGATCAGTGGAGAAATAACTCCAGAAAGAATGAAGGGATGGAGCCAAAGCAAAAACAATACCTAGCTGTGGATGTGACTGGTGATAGAAGCAAGGTCCGATACTGTAAAGAGCAATATTGCATAAGAACCTGGAATGTCAGATCCATGAATCAAGGCAAATTGGAAGCGGTCAAAAAAGAGATGGCAAGAGTGAACGTCGACATTCTAGGAATCAGCGAACTAAAATGGACTGGAACGGGTGAATTTAACTCAGATGACCATTATATCTACACTGTGGGCAGGAATCCCTCAGAAGAAATTCGAGTAGCCATTATGGTCAACAAAAGAGTCCAAAATGCAGTTCATGGATGCAATCTCAAAAACGACAGAATGATTTCTGTTTATCTCCAAGGGAAATCATTCAATATCATGGTAACCCAAGTCTATGCCCCAACCAGTAACAGTGAAGAAGCTGAAGTTAAACGGTTTTATGAAGACCTACAGGACCTTTCAGAACTAACACCCGAAAAAGATGTCCTTTTCATTATAGGGGACTGGAATGCAAAAGTAGGAAGTCAAGAAACACCTGGAGTAACAGGCAAATTTGGCCTTGAATTGCAGGATGAAGCCAGGCAAAGACTAAAAGACTTTTTCCAAGAAAATGCACTGGTCATAGCAAATACCACTTCCAACAACACAAGAGAAGACTCTACACATGGACATCACCAGATGTTCAACACGGATATCAGATTGATTATATTCTTTGCAGCCAAAGTTGGAGAAGCTCTATACAGTCAACAAAAACAAGAACAGGAGCTGACTGTGGCTCAGATCATGAACCCCTTATTACCAAATTCAGACTTAAGTTGAAGAAAGTAGGGAAAAGCGAAGACCATTCAGGTATGACCTAAATCAAATAGCTTATGATTATACAGTGGAAATGAGAAATATATTTAAGGGCCTAGATCTGATAGATAGAGTGCCTGATGAACTTTGGAAAGAGGTTCATGACACTGTACAGGAGACAGGGATCAAGACCATCCCCATGGAAAAGAAATGCAAAAAACTAAAATGGCTGTCTTGGGAGGCCATACTAATAGCTGTGAAAAAAATAGAAGTGAAAAGCAAAGAAGAAAAGAAAAGATATAAACATCTGAATGCAGAATTCCAAAGAAGAGCAAGGAGAGATAAGAAAGCCTTCTTCAGCGATCAATGCAAAGAAATAGAGGAAAAGAACAGAAGGGAAAAGACTAGAGATCTCTTCAACAATATTAGAGATAGCAAGGGAGCATTTCATGCAAAGATGGGCTCGATAAAAGACAGCAATGGTATGGACCTAACAGAAGCAGAGGATATTAAGAAGAGGTGGCAAGAGTACATGGAAGAACTGTACAAAAAAGATCTTCATGACCTGGATAATCACGATCATGTGATCACTCATCTATAGCCAGACATCCTGGAATGTGAAGTGAAGTGGGCCTTAGAAAGCATCACTATGAACAAAGCTAGTGGAGGTGATGGAATTCCAGTGGAGCTATTTCAAATCCTGAAGGACGATGCTGTGAAAGTGCTGCACTCAATATGCCAGCAAATTTGGAAAACTCAGCGGTGGCCACAGGACTGGAAAAGGTCAGTTTTCATTGCAATCCCAAAGAAAGGCAATGCCAAAGAATGCTCAAACTACCGCACAATGGCACTCATCTCACATGCTAGTAAAGTAATGTTCAAAATTCTCCAAGCCAGGCTTCAGCAATACGTGAACCGTGAACTTCCTGATGTTCAAGCTGGTTTTAGAAAAGGCAGAGGAACCAGAGATCAAATTGCCAACATCCGCTGGATCATGGAAAAAGCCAGAGAGCTCCAGAAATACATCTATTTCTACTTTAGTGACCATGCCGAAGCTTTTGACTGTGTGGATCACAGTAAACTGTGGATAATTCTGAAAGTGTTGGGAATACCAGACCCCCTGTCCTGCCTCTTCAGATACCTGTATGCAGGTGAGGAAACAACAGTTAGAACTGGACATGGAAAAACAGAATGGTTCCTAATAGGAAAAGGAGTACGTCAAGGCTGTATATTGGCACCCCGCTTATTTAACTTCTATGCAGAGTACATCATGAGAAACGCTGGGGTGGAAGAAGCACAAGATGGAGTCAAGATTGCTGGGAGAAACATCAATAAAGTCAGATATGCAGATGACACCACCCTTATGGCAGAAAGTGAAGATAAACTAAAAAAACTCATGATGAAAGCGAAGGAGGAGAGTGAAAAATTTGGCTTAAAGCTCAACATTCAGAAAACGAAGATCATGGCATCCAGTCCCATCACTTCATGTTAAATTGATGTGGAAACAGTGGAAGCAGTGTCAGACTTTATTTTTTTGGGCTGCAAAATCACTGCAAAAGGTGACTGCAGCCATGAAATTAAAAGACGCTTACTCCTCGGAAGAAAAGTTATGACCAACCTAGATAGCATATTCAAAAGCAGAGACATTACATTGCCGTCTAAGGTCCATCCAGGCAAGGCTATGGTTTTTCCAGTAGTCATGTATGGATGTGACAGTTGGAATGTGAAGAAGGCTGAGTGCCAAAGAATTGATGCTTTTGAACTGTGGTGTTGGAGAAGACCCTTGAGAGTTCTTTGGATTGCAAGGAGATCCAACCAGTCCATTCTGAAGGAGATCAGCCCTAGAATTTCTTTGGAAGGAATGATGCTAAAGCTGAAACTCCAGTACTTTGGCCACCTCATGCAATGAGGTGACTCATTGGAAAAGACTTTGATGCTGGGAGGGATTGGGGGCAGGAGGAGAAGGGAACGACAGAGGATGAGATGGCTTAATGGCATCACTGACTCAATGGATGTGAATCTGAGTGAACTCCGGGAGTTGGTGATGGACAGAGAGGCCTGGCGTGCTGCGATTCATGGGGTTGGGAAGAGTCAGACATGACTGAGTGACTCAACTGAACTGAAGATGCTGAAATTGGTCGATGCTGAGCTTACTTCCCACCATGAACACATCAAACATATCTATGCTCACTGATAATAAACTGGAGTCTGGCAGGTAGAAACTTATACAACCAATTTTGTAGAAGAAGGTCTACAAGGAGTTGGGTAGGAAGGGAAAAGAAGCCAGCAGTTGAAGACCTGGACTCCTGGGAGATAATGTAAAGGATTGTGAGATTTCATAGGCTCAGAGAAACTCATCGGGAGTGAGCAATTCAAATTACATCTTGGAAACCCCACCCTGGAGTCAGAAAATGAGTCCCCTTAGCTGATTTGAAAACCACTGGGACTAACAAGAAGGGTGTAAGAAATCTAGACTCTATATGTGAAGAATTTGTGGAGGCAACCACGTTTGCTTACTCACAAAACAAGGCAGAGGAAACATGTTGAAATTACAGAGGATGCTGGCTGTTTTCCCATAACAATCCCAGGTCATGACCTAATCCACTCTGAATGCCTGTCTCAGCCCCTCTTATTTCATAGAACACCCCTTCCCAAAACTATGGCAAAGGCTTCCATGGCTGAGAAGAATGTATAGGTGCCAGGAATGGAGCCAACTCAGATCTGGCCTACATCTGAACAAGTTGATAGCAGTCACTACCAGTGCTTATGGAGGTGGCAGAGTGGGAGTATCTGGAACCATGACTGGTGTGCTGGGACTGTCCTATTATGCACCCAAGCCCATATTGGGCACCCCTTCTTGCTCTAGCACTTCTTCTTGGGGGGCAAAATTTCCAGTGCTGGAAAGGGATACAGCACAATGGAATCAGCATGGACCTGAAACTCAGGGCTTCTGTACCACCAACTGGAGACTTAACCTAACTCCCCGATAGGCAGGATTGGCTACTGAGCACAGGGGAAGTCCGGTCTCATGCCTGGCATTGGTTCTGGCCCCTCTATCTCTAGCACCACCTCCACTAAAGTGAGAGTTGCCATACACAAGAAGCAAATTAATCTGGAATGTAAAATTATGGAAATTGCCCAATAGGAAAATCAAGAAGAAAAACAAGTTAAAAATGAGAACAGTTTAAGAGAATTCTAGACAACATCAAGTATACTAACATTCACTTTATTGGGGTTGTAGAAGGAAAAGAGAGAGAGAGAAAGGGGTCAAAACATGCTGAAAGGGAAAAACTTGCAACCTATAATACTCTACCCAGCAAGATTATCTTCCAGAATTGGAGAGAAAAACTTCTCAGATAAGCAAAAACAAAGAATTTATCCAAACTAAGCCAACTTTGAAAGAAATATCAGAGTCTTCTCTAAGTGGAAAAAAAGTAAAAATCTACAGAAAAGGGAAAAACTCCACCAGTACACACAAACACATAGTAAAGGCTGTGGATCAACCAATTAGATAATCCAGTATGAAAATTAAAAGACAAATGAATTGTAAATTAAATGCTAACTACAATAAACACCCTATTACATCAATGCACAGAGCATCCTGATAAAAAAGCAATAAGAAAACTGTAGTATTAAATTACAGATTAGAGTAATTGAACTTAGTAGATATCTACAGCATTTGTTGTTGTTCTTCAGTTACTAAGTTGTCTGACTCTTTTGAAACCCCATGGACTATAGCCCTCCAGGCTCCTCTGTCCATAGGATTTCCCAGGCAAGAATACTGGAGTGTATTTCATTTCCTTTTCCAGGGGATCTTGCAGACCCAGGGATCAAATCTGCATCTTCTGCACTGCAAGCAGATTCTTTACCTCTTTGCCACCTGGCATAGTCTATCCCAACATAGCAGAATACACATTTTCCGGTGCGCACAGGACATGTTTTCAGGGATGATCAAATGCTAGGACACAAAACAAGTCTCAACACATTTAAGAAGAAAGAAATTATATCAAGCACTTTTTCTGACCACAATGGTACAAAATAAGAAATCAATTAAAGGAGAGGAATATGGGACAAACACAAACATATGGAGACTAAACAAAATGCTACTGAAAACCAATGCTCTAATGAAGAAATAAAAAAGGGAATCAGAAAATACTTTGAGACTAATAAAAACACCAACTTTCCAAAATCTATTGGATTTAGCAAAAGCAGTTCTAGGGGGAAATTTATAGTGACATGCTTCCCTCACGAAAAAAAAAAAAAAAAAAAACTGAAATAAACAACTTAACTTACTGTATAAATGAATTGGAAAAGGAAGAATAAATAAAACCCTAAATCCTCAGAATGAATGCAATAATAAAGATCAGAGAGGACATTAATAAAATTTAGACTTCCCCTTTCCTAAAGTAAAAAATTATCAATTAAGTGAAAAGATATTTTTTGAAAAGATAAACAAAATAATGAAGTCTTTAGCCAGGTTCATTGAAAATAAAAGATAGATGACTCTAATAAACAAAATAAGAAATGCAAAGAGACATTACTGTCAATATCACAGCAATAGGAAAAAATCATAAGAGGATACCACAAATAGTTATATGCTAAACAATTGGACAACCTAGAAGAAACTGACAAATCTCTAGGAACATACAATCTTTCATAACTGAATCAGGAAGGAATGTATAAACTGAATAGATGACTCACTAGTCATGAAACTGAATTTAGAATAAAAAATCTCTTAGCAAAATAATGTTCAGGACCACACAGCTTCACAGCAGAATTTTTCCAAGCATATTCAGAATAGCTTGTACCCATCATTCTCAAACTATTTCAAAAATTGAGATAATGGAGTACTCCCAAATTATTTTATAAAGTCATTATTATCCTAACACCAAAACCAGACAAAGACACCACCAGAAAAGAAAAGTAAATGTCAATATTTCTGTTGAATATAGATGTTAAAATTCTTAACAAAATATTAGAGAACCAAATTCAACACCACACTGAAACCATCATATACCATGATCCAGATGGACTTATTCCAGGTGTACAAGGATGGTTCAATACCTGCAAGTTAGTCCATGTGGTATACCACATTAGGAAAGAGAAGGACAAAAATCACATGATCATCTCAACAGATGCTGTAAAAGCATTTGGCAAAATTCAATATTCATTCATTTCAAAATCTCTCACTATACTTGATACGGATGGCATATATCTAAACATAATGAAAGTGAAAGTGGAAGTTACTCTGTACCCACTCCAGTATTCTAGCCTAGAGAATTCCATAGACTGTATAGTCCGTGTGGTCGTCTGAACAGAATAAAGGTGATTTATAACAAACAGAGATAATATCATATTCAGTGGCAAAAGCTGAAAGCTTTTCCTCTAAATCAGGAACAAGACACAGATGCCCACTTTTGTCACTTCTAAAATACTAGAAGTACCAGATACAGCAATCATTCAAGGAAAAGAAATAAAAATCACCCAAATTGGAAGAAGTAAAACTGTCACTACTTGCAGTTGACATGATACTGTATACATAAAACTATAAACCACCACAAAAAATGATTAAACAAATGAAATCAAAATGAATTAAAACCTTAAATGAAAGACTGGAAACTATGAAACTCCTAGAAGTAAATGTAGGCAGAACACTCTTTGACATAATTCATAGCAATGTTTTTTTTTCACCTGTCTCCTAAGGCAAAGGAAACAAAAGAAAAAAAAAATGAGATCTAATAAAACTTAAAAGCTTTTGTACAGCAAACGAAAACATTGACAAAATGAAAAGACAATCTACTGAATGGGAGTAAGTATTTGCAAATGATATGACTATAAGGGGCTAATATCCAAAATATATAAACAGATTATTCAACTCAATATTAAAAAAAAAAAAAAACAATGGGAAGATCCGAATTTCTCCAAAGAAGATATACAGATGGCTAATAGGCACATGAAAAAAAAGCTGAACATCACTAATCATCAGAGAAATTAAAACCAAAATCACAAGGAGATATCACCTCACACCCATCAGAATGGCTATCATCAAATCAAAAATCTGAAAATAACAAATGTTGGCAAAGATGTGGAGAAAAGGAAGCCCTTGTACTTAATTGGTGGGAATGTAAATTTGTGCAGTCACTATGGAAAACATCATGGAAGTTTCTGAAAAAAACTAAAAAAAGAACTACCATGTGACCCAGCAATTCCACTCTGAGGTATATATCAGAAGACAATGAACACTAATTTGAAAAGATACATGAATTCCAATGTTTATCACAGCCTTATTTCCAATAGAAAAGATATGGAAACAACCAGTGAACAAAACACACATGGTTCCTATCTTCAAAGTGCTTGAATGGAGTATGGGATAAGCAAGCATTTGAACACTGTCAGTTCAGTTCAGTCACTCAGTCGTGTCTGACTCTTTGCAACCCCATGAATCGCAGCACGCCAGACCTCCCTGTCCATCACCAACTCCCAGAGTTCACTCAGACTCACTTCCATCGAGTCAGTGATGCCATCCAGCCATCTCATTTTCTGTCGACCCCTTCTCCTCCTGCCCCCAATCCCTCCCAGTATCAGAGTCTTTTCCAATGAGTCAACTGTTTGCATGAGGTGGCCAAAGTACTGGAGCTTCAGCTTTAGCATTATTTCTTCCAAAGAAATCCCAGGGCTGATCTCCTTCAGAATGGACTGGTTGGATCTCCTTGCAGTTCAAGGGACTCTCAAAAGTCTTCTCCAACACCACAGTTCAAAAGCATCAATTCTTCGGTGCTCAGCCTTCTTCACAGTCATAGTAATCCTTAAAATAATGGCAGATACATGTTGGTTGAGATGGAAAAATTCTTCCAGCATATTATATAGAAAAGGAAGGCTACAGTAGTGCATATAGTTTGATTCAATTTCTATAAATTAAAAAAATTAACTGATGTATATATGCTCATCCAAATATATGTGTATTATATATATTTTAACATTATATAACACATATAGTATATATGTTATAAACATTTAAGTAGAAAAACTAACACAAAATGTTAACAGTATATATTTCTATTGACACACTTATTGGTGTCCTCTAATTTCATTTTTATACTTTTTGAATTTTCATATTGCTTTGTTTTGAGTATATATTTACAATTAGATAGCAAATAATGCTCTTTCAAAGCAGAGTAACCCAGACATTAAATTAACATATGCCCAGGTGTCCCTTAAAGTTCTTCTTTCTACCTCCAAGGCCATGTTTTTTTTCACAATTTCCCCATCATACTTTAGATTCCAGTCATATTCAATGCATGTATAACAAGCTTTCTTGGGTCTCAGTGCCTTTGCATTTTCTCCCCCAATGTCTGGGAAACACTTGCACAACTTTTCACTTGGTGATCCATGTACTTCAGGTGGCTCAGGCTTCAACTCGGGTGTCTTTACTTAAAAGTACCCTTCCTCCACCGCCTTGCCATCAGACTATGATAAATGCCTCTCCTCTTTACCACCACAGCCCAGTTTTGGTTTGTGTACTGTGAACCAATTCATCACATAAATGGAAAGATAAGTTTACTATTACATTCCTCCTTTTCCTGCCCTATTCTCTCTCAACAGCAGTTCATCACTTCCTAGTCTCTTCCTACTCACCTGGTCCCACTTGCACCAGCCTCCTTGTTTTATTTGAAGGGCATAGACAATAAAAATTGGAGAGGACTATTTCCTCTCCCTAGAATTTATTCCCCAAGGTAGCCACAAGGTTAGTCCCTCATGTCTTTAATTAAGTCTTTGCTCAAATGTCCTGGATTTAAAAGGCCTTACCTCACTAACATCTGGGGAGGAAAACTCCCCATCTCTCATAACTCAAAAGATTCTCTCTATACTGTATAATTCACTATTTTGTCATTAATATTTACCTTCCATCTTTCCTGACTAGAATGTAAGCCCCATGAGAGAAGGGTCCTGGGTATTGGTTAACAATATGTGCCTTGCACCCAGAACACTACCTGAAACTCTGAAGAGGGTTCAAACAGTTCAGTTCATTCACTCAGTCATGTCTGACTCTTTGTGACCCCATGGACTACAGCACGCCAGGCTTCTCTGTCTATCACCATCACCCAGAGCTCACTCAAACTCATGTCCACTGAGTTGATGATGCCATCCAACCATATCATCCTCTTCTCTTCCTACCTTCAGTCTTTCCCACTATTAGGGTCTTTTCAAATGAGTCAGATCTTCACATCAGGTGGCCAAATTATTGGAGTTTCAGTTTAAGCATCAGTCCTTCCAGTGAATAATTAGGACTGATTTCTTATAGGATGCACTAGTTGGATCTTCTTGCAGTCCAGGGGACTCTCAATAGTCTTCTCCAACACCACAGTTCAAAAGCAGCAATTCTTTAGCACTCAGTTTTCTTTATAGTACTACTCTCACATCCATACATGACTACTGGAAAAACCATAGCTTTGACTAGATGGACCTTTGTTAGCAAAGTGATGTCTCTGCTTTTTAATATGCTGTCTAGGTTGGTCATAAATTTTCTTCCAAGGAGCAAGAGTTTTTAATTACATGGCTGCAGTCATCATATGAAATGGTTTTTAAGACAAAAAAAAAAAAGTTAGTCACTGTTTCCATTGTTTTCCCATCTATTTTCCATGAAATGATGGGACCAGATGGCATGATCTTAGTTTTCTGAATGTTGAGTTTTAAGCCAAATTGTTCACTCTCCTCTTGCACTTTCATCAACAGAGTCTTTAGTTCTTCTTCACTTTCTACCATAAGTGTGGTATCATCTGCATATCAGAGGTTATTGATATTTCTCCCAACAATCTTGATTCCAGCTTATGCTTCATCCAGTCCAGCATTTTGCATGATGTACTCTGCATATACGTTAAACAAGCAGGGTGACAATAAACAGCTTTGACATTCTCCTTTCCCAATTTGGAGCCAGTCTGTTGTTCCATACTGGAGGTTAATTAATACCTTTTAAGGGGAAAATAAACATTACACCAAAGAACTTATGTCTATTTTTTCAATTAAGTAAAACAAATCCAGACTAATGTGAGAAGGAACTTGATTTGAAATGCGAAAGTAATGCTGAAAATTCTCCAAGATAAGCTTCAACAATACGTAGACCAAGAACATTCAGATGTTCAAGCTGCATTGAGTAAAAGCAGAAGAACAAGAGATCCCATTACCAACATCGATTGGTTCATTAAAAAAAAAAATCAAGAGATCCAGAAAAACATCTACTTCTGCTTTGCTGACTATGCTACAGTGTTTGACTGGGTGGATCACATCAAACTGTGAAAAATTCTTAAAGAGATTGGTATACCAGACCAACTTACCTGACTCTTGAGAAATCTGTATGCAGGTCAAGAAGCAACATTTAGAACTGGACATGGAACAATGGACTGGTTCCAAACTGGGAAAGGAGTACATTAGGGCTGCACATTATAACCTTGCTCATTTAACCTATATTCAGAGCACATCATGCTAAATGTCAGATTGGATGAAGCACAAGATGGAATGAAGATTGCCAGGAGAAACATTAATAAATTCAGATATGCAGACAATATCATGCTTAAGGCAGAAAGTATAAAGAAACTAAAGACCATCTTGATGAGGGTGAAAGAGGATAGTAAAAAAGCCAACTTAAATCAACATTCGAAAAACTAAAGTCATGGCATCCGGTCCAATCATGTTATAGTAAATAGAGGGGGAAACAATGGAAACAGTGACAGATTTTATTTTCATGGGCTCCAAAATCACAGCAGATGTTGACTGCAGCCATGGAATTAAAAGTCGCTTGCTCCTTGGAAGAAAAGCTATGACCGACCCAGAGAGAATATCACAAAGCACAGACATCACTTTGCTGACAAAGGTCCATACGTCAAAGCTAAGTTGTTTTGTTTTTTTTTTTTTTCCATTAGCCATATATGGATGTGATTGTTAGACCATAAAGAAAGCTGAGGACTGAGGAATTGATGCTTTTGAACTGTGGTGGTAGAGAAGATTCTTGAGAGTCCCTTGGCCTGCAAGGAAATCAAACCAGTCAACCCTAAAGGAAATCAGTCCTGATTATTCAATAGAAGGACTGATACTGAAGCTGAAACTCCAGTACTTTGTCCACCTGATGCAAAGAACTGACTCATTGGAAAATATGTTGATGCTGGGAAGGAATGAAGGCCAGAGGAGAAGGGGACAACAGAGGATGAGATGGTTGGATGGCATCACTGATTCGATGAACTTGAGTTTCAGCAAGCTCTGGGAGTTGGTGATGGACAGGGAAGCTTCGTGTGCTGCAGTCCATGGGGTTACACAGAGTCAGACACAACTGAACAACTGAAATGTACTGATTGCAATAGGGAGAATGCTTTGAACACAAGTTCTTTACATGTCTCAAAATGGAACAGAAAATGATATTTCTTTAACATGGAAGGATAAGCAGGGTGAGCAGCAACTGTGTGTGTGCGTGTGTGTGGGAGAGATGGGGCAAGAGGTGGGATAGATGAACAGACAGCATGATGGAGCAGTTTAACATGAAGTGTTTCATTCTGTAGTGAGCTGATTCTCAGAATGAGCTGTTAAGGGAGACAGAAATGTCTGACTCTTAGTGCTTGCTCAAGCTTGAGAGAAAGCTGAAGTTCAGAGGAGAGAAGCTTGGCTAAAGTTGAGCCAAGTCAAGCCAGTGGGTATGTTATGGATGACTTTGAGCACTTGGTCAGTCTCTGCTGTTGTTTAAGAGAGGCACAGTCAGCCCTTAGACAGTATTGTTGTTACCAAAATTGCAAGTCCATGTGCCTGATGCAGAATAAGGCCCATCAAAACTAAATGATAGAGTTTGAAACAGGGAAAGGTTTATTACAGATTCATACAAGGATGTGGGTGGCTCTTGCCCTAAGAACCCAAAGTTACTTAAATTTTTCAATAAGTGCATTTAAAAGAAAATGTTGGAGAGAGTTATGGTAAGTTGTTGCAGACTTCTTGGTGGCACACCCTTTGTGCGTAAGGTTAGGTTATGGTCAGGTAATGATGTTCCTATATATCTCTATCAGATGGTTGTTATTCTCTGTCCTGACAAGAGAGGGCAAAGTCTCAAGGAACAACTTTCACCTTGAAATGTCCCATCCTGGTTAAGCAGAAACAGATCTGTTGGCAGCTCCTTCAAGGCAAGGTTCCCACCTTTTGCCCAGTTCTCATCCTTGATGGAGCCAGGCACCCAACCCAATAGGTCCTGTCTCCTCAGGCTGTCCAAGTGAGGAGACCAGTTCTCACAGACAGACCCAGAAAGATGGCTACTGCTAGTAGGTTGCAGAGACATGGATGGGGGAGAAGTTCACCACTCCTCAAGGCCTGGGCCAAGGCTACTGGAGGGCCTTAATGAGGGCTCTGGATCACTACAGGATGTAGTCCCCAGTCAATTCCTTGGGACCTCCAGCTCACCCACTGGTCCAAGGCTGTGTGATCTCCAGGCCCTCCAGAAGAATGTCTGAATCTGCCTCTTCTCTCACTTTCCACCTGATGACCACCACACCACCCTTGACTTAATCACTTCCCCAATGGTCCCTAATTGACAGTAACTGGGGACAGGGCCCACTGTGGTGCTGATCAACAGCTGATCAGGACAACACATGGTCATTGACAGTTGGCTGCTTATGAATGGGGCCATCTGAGGCACCAATTAAGGCTGAGCAACACCTGTTGCCTAGGAACAGGGTGGGTTGAAATGAAGCACATCAATGGCTAACTGCATAGGGCTCTGCTCATCCTGCTCTATTACACTGTGAATAGAATAAGAATTACTGTGACATTAAGGTTTGTCAAAGTAGTTCTCAAGGTTGGCTGGCATTCACATTCTTGTTGGGTTTGAAATATTTGCAGTACATGTGATCAAGTAGCAGCTGTTGGAGGGGCATATATATAAGCACTGCTGACAGGCATGCCTGGCATACAATGAAAAGAATGATGTACAAAAGTTAAACAAGCATGTGAAATCAAAATCTGAGGTTGGAAAGGATTCCAAAAAGATTCCAGCACACTGGACCCAAAGTATCCTTATGTAACAGAGCAGCATGAGCATAGCCCTTAGCAGGTAGCCATTGCTGTGCCTTATTACTCCACATCCTGTTACTAAGCAACAGATCCTGCTTAGCAATTGGACAGTACATCCCTGGACCCCACCCATAAGCAACCAACTATCAATGAGGTACCTACTGGTACTTCTGCTCAGCTATTGGTCAGCTCCACCATGGGCCCTACCTGATGATATCTGTCAATGAGGGACCACTGGGGAAGTGATTCAGTCAAAAGTCAGTGGTTCAGTGTTCATCTGACTCTTGCCTTTGGGCACCTTACTTTTTTTTAACACTTTCTTTGCTCTGATGTTTAATCTTATGGAGATAGTGTATAGACCTTGGGGCAACAGACTGAGGATTCACCAAGTCTTGGGGTCTCTAAAGCTCATTGGAGTAGAAAAAACACCAACCTGTTCTTAATCATCTTTTTCCATGTTAAGTGCTTGCTCTTAATTTCCTTAAGCCCCTCAAGAACCCCCAATAGGAAGAGGGTGGTCTAGAGATGAAGTGACTAGAGGACTCTGAAATGCTGAAATGGGATGAAAAGTGTTTGGCAGAGGTTCATACAGGGATGGAGGAGGCAGGAGTGTTGAATGGGGACATATAAGTCAAAGAATAAAGGGCACTGAAGGAATGTCTGAGGGTCATGAGAAGAAACACCATGCCCCTGAATCACCACTCCCCAGAATCAGACACACAGAGATGTCAGGAGTGGGAAAGTTAGATCGTGGCCTCCCTCAGCATCCACTAGCCCATGTTGATGGGCAAAGTGGTACATTGTGATGTCTAAGACCCAAAAGCCACCATTGGCCAGGGAAGAGCCTTGCTGACCAATCAGATTGAAGGGTGTGGCTCCTCATTGTCCTGAGAAGGTATATATAGGGAAGTCAGAGGCAGAGATTAGGCCACTTTATGCTATCATCATGACTAAGGTAACCAGGAAGCCATGGCAGGCAAGAAGAGTTGCAATGCGGTTTGCTTCAAGGATGAAAGGAAGAAAGAAGACCCTTTGTCAACGGAGATACAGAGGCAGTGTGAAGGTAAGATGATTTCATCTATTCTCCCCATGTTCTCCACTGACTTTGCTGCCCAAGACCTCTACACTGCCCTAGCCTGGCACAAAAGCCCTCATCAGGCCACATCCCTTTTCATGAAATCTTCCTTCCAACTCAGTTTTTATATTCTTTCCTCAAAACTAATACACTTCTTTTGTGTTTCCAGGCACGAAATATGACCATGAGGGTCAGAAGACCTCTACAAGGAACCTTGAGAAAGAAAATCCGATCATATGCCACTCAATTGAAGAAGGTGAAGAAAACAAAGAAACCAAACTGTTTTTCCTATTCCTGTGCACCTAAGAAACTGAATCAAAGCAAAAAAAGTTACCAAAATAGAAGGCAGAGTCAAAGAAGAAGGCAGAATCAAAAGAGAAGATAAGCTCAGCTGCCCCAGAATAAAAGACCCTGGAGAAGTACAACCTGGGCAGCCAATAACTGAATAGAAAGTGTCAGACAGTTTAGAATTGTGTCTCCAGAGGTCTGCTTTCTTATAAATGGCCAACCAGGAAAAGACTGACTCTCACACTAACATAGTAAACTGATGGCTGCAATTAAAATAAACATCAAATGGTGAAAAAATATTTGTGTGTGTGCATGTATTTTCTGATGGGAAGGGAGGGAAGGAAGAGAAGAGCTGGGCACCTGAGTGAGGAGGGATGTGGGGTCCCAGGAGTTTGGAGAACAGACCCTCAGGTCCCCAGTTAGCCAGAGAGTAGAGATTTGAACTGGGTCAGGAATCTGCACTGAAGATGGATAACCCTGCTTAACAATTAATCTCAGTGGCAAGGAGTAGTGGTGTGGTGTTACTGCCTTTGTTTTGGGTGTGGAATGACATTAGGGTCTAGATTGCCGAACCTAAATGGGAAGAGGGTTTCACATGGGGATGGTGAATGTCATACTTCCCCTGAGAGAGGCAGGCAGTAATCACATCCTGGCCATTTACGTCATAATGGGCTTTGTTGCATCACTCACCTATGCTGTCAGCTAAAGGTGCTTAGAAGGCACAAAATGCTGATACAACTAAAACAAACAACTAGCACTCCCAAAGATTAAAATAATGTTTGGAGGAAACAGACCAAATATCAATTAGGCCACTGTTATCCTAAGAAATTGGTTGGAGCAGTATGTTCCCAAGGGCAGGGCAGTGGAGGTGGCCCAATCCCGGGGCAGATGACAAACAAGATCACTCCACACAGATAATTTTTTGGGGTAGGGGGGCACCATGCAGTTTGTGGGATCTTAGTTCCCTGGCCAGGGACTGAACTGCTTCCCCTTCTAGTGAAAGCACAGAGTCCTAACCACTGGACAGCCAGAGAAGTCAGGATAGAGACTATTGATACAAGTATTAATATATGACTGAGTAAAAGTTGGTCTTATATTTATCACCATCCCCCAGTATTTATAAATAACTACAATTGTAACACATTATTCCCCAATAAAGTCTTTGTACTTCAAGTTCTACAAGTCTACATGGTTTAAAAGTAAGAGTATGGAATATTTAATTTGGTGCTAACTTTCATTTTGAAATGTTTAAATAGGTTCAAGGAGTAGTCAATCAAATACGGAGATATATAAGGCAGAGTCTCTACCAGAGGAACCCCATGTGTCTTCATAAAACATTTTAGAAAGAACTAAAACACAGAGTTTCACCGTCAGCATCAAAAGCGTTGAGTTCAGACTTTAAGTCAATGATATGGTATCTTTTATCTGGACTGCAGCTCCCTAATTAAATATTTCTGGCACTTTAACTCCTGAGAGACCCAGGTGATGATTCAAAGTCAGTCACTGAATGTGATTTAAAATCAGTAAGAGTGAAGACACACTGGGTTTGTTGTCCTTTCAAAGGAAGTGGGAGAACTATCATCCCTGTCTGCCGAAAATTAATCAGTTAAAGCAGCTACCAGGATGATGTGGACAGAGAGGTCTTACGTCTACATATAGGTCAGTGTTGTGATTACAGATCTGTATATATTATCACCAGTTAACACTGTCACACTTTAATGCCCTGTTGTAGGACTTCCTGAAATATTAGCTGTTAGGGAAAGGTAACAGATTGCTAGGCCTGAAGAGCTGAAAGTGAAAGTTGCTCAGTCATGTCCGACTGTTGGTGAGCCCATGGACTATACAGTCCATGGAATTCTCCAGGCCAGAATACTGGAATGGGTAGCCTTTCCTTACTCCAGGGGATCTTCCAAACCCAGGGATCAAACCCAGGTCTCCCACACTGCAGGCGGATTCTTCACCAGCTGAGTCACAAGGGAAGGCAAGGAATACTGGAGTGGGTAGCTTATCCCTTCTCTAGCAGATCTTCCCTACCCAGGAATTGAACTGATGTCTCCAGTGTTGCAGGCAGAATCTTTCCCAACTGAGCTATCAGAGAAGTCCTGAGGTGGACCAAAAGTGGATGTTAGAGGCCCTTGTTTCCCTAAAGTAGTGCTGGTATGTATTTTAATATCCATGGATATACTGCCACCTTGCAGAGAGAAGTGAGCATGCATAGAGTGTAAAAAGGATCCAAAGACACTTAGGGTTAAAAGAGAAAACATAAATAATAAGTCATGAGTTGAAAAAGAGTATATCCAAGTAGATCAACAGCAATAAATCAATATCAGATGCCTGTAGCTCTCCTGGAAAAGGACAGTATATTGTGATTCAGACATGTCAAGTCCTATTGCAAAAGCTGTGTTTTATGGGGGGGGGAGGTGTTGCTCACTAGCACTTACAAAGAGTAGTAGAAACTCTTTATACTTCCACCTATACAGGTTCCCTATGAATAGATCCCAACTGACCTCTCTAGCTTTGTCCATAACAACCTCTATTGATTAATACAATGATTTCCCTAAGACCTTCTGCTTTCCTCTATGCCTCTGTCCATCCTATCATCTGTGACTCAGAAACTAGCAACCATCTGAGGCCAGCCTAATGGTCACCTCCCAAGGAAATTTTCTTAATCATTCTCTTGGGTATTATTTTTTTCACATTCTCTAATCACTTGCAGTTTAGTACATGCAGCTTGTATGATAGTTTTTTGAGTATGTATCCTATCAGAAATGCATGCCAGAGAGGTAAACGGATTAGAAATCAACAGTGTGGTGATATAAAATATTATCAGAAGTCGAATTACCTAAGACTGTAAAGGAGAGCATCACTCTCTTCTGCCAAGTATGTCTAAGAATCTGTTTGAAAATATAGTAAAAACCATAAAGTAGAGAGTTGATCAGAAGTCTAAGGAACTTAAATGAGAAGTTTCTTTTATCAGTAGTCAAGAGGAACTCTATGTCTTTGTATTAAGACCACCCATTTGCATGACACCAAATGCAAAAGCCAAAGCAGTGCCCATGGACTCATGATAAAAGCACAATACTGCTGGCCCAGAGGCTTCTCTTTCATGTCAGAGGTCAAGAGCAAGTCTATGTGCCAAGAGTCAGAACCCATCTACCTAGGATCACACCCATGTGTCAGTGGGAATCTAGCGGGGGTCCCCAAACTTTACATGTTCCTGGCCAAGTCCCTCACTCCAATGACTTTCCCATAGGCTTGTCACCCATTTCTGCCTTGAGATAATCATGATTAAATTTCACCTTGCCATCTCTTCAGTTAATCGCTGTGGGCAACTAGAAATCTGAATGCAAAAGATTGAAATTGGACCCTTACCTTATACCATATAAAAAATTAAACTCAAAATTGATTAAATATTTAAGTTTAATATCTGAAACTATAAATCTACTAGAAGAATACATACTGGAGAAGTTGTAAACATTGGTCTTAGAAGTGATTTTATGTATGTGACACCAAAAGCATAGGCAACAAAAGCAAAAATAGAAAAGTAGGAATACTTCAAACAGTTAAACCGCCTCCCCCAAAGAACATCAAAAACACATCTACATAGAAGCCAACCTGATGGTTACCAAATGGGAAGTTGGTGGGGAGGCATAAATCGGGAGTTGGGGGTTAACATATAGACATCACTATATATAAAATAGATAACCAACAAGGACCTACTACAAAACCACAGGCAACTCTGCTAGACATTCTGTAACAACATAAATGGGAAAGAATTTGTAAAGGAATAGGTATATGTATGTGTGCCTGTGCAAGCTCAGTTGCTTCAGATGTGCCCTACTCTTTGTGACCCTATGGACTGTAGCCTGCTAGGCTCCTCTGTCCATGAGATTCTCCAGGCAAGAATACTGGAGTGGATTGTCATGACCCTCTGAGCGTATCTTCCCAACCCAGGGATTGAACCCAAATCTCCTTCATTGCAGGGTGATTCTTTAACAACTGAGCCAAGTGGGAAGCCCAAATACATATATATGTAAAGCTGAATCACTTTGCTGTACACCTGAAACTAACACAACATGGTAAATCAAATATATTCCAATTAAATAAAAAAGAATACATCAACATGTAGAACAATTAGCTCAAAAAACTAATCAGGAAATGCAGAAAGATTCCTAAACCTAGACTCAAAGAAAGATCCACGGGGAATAGGGTAGGAAGAGAAAAGGATCATTCAAGTCCTGACCTGCGCCCATGGGAGAGGACTCAGAATATAAGGGAGATTACATGGTTGCAGATATGCCCTGGGTGTGAGTGATTCAAGCCATATATTGGACACACAAGTCCTGGGATCTGACACAGGGAAGACAGACCCCCTTAGCTGGTTGCAAGGCCATGTGGACTAACAGGAGGACTGTGGGAAGCCTGGAATCCCCCCTCCAGGAGCATGTGTTCAGGGGCTTGCTCCCAAGCCGCAATGAAGAGGACAGATTGAGACCACATTTGTGGATGCCTGTTTTCCCCACAACTACCCACCCCTACACATGCCCTGCTTACTTCATGTGGCCGATCTGCATTGGAGCAGTGTCTTCAATGACAAGGCAGAGAGCTAGGATGTGGGAAACAGAGGTGCATCTGGCCCAGGGCGGCATCTGGGTGGGAGAGCCAGGGCCATGCTCATGGAGGGCACTTACATAGGCAGCACATCAGGAGAAGTCCTGATCTCTGATGGAGGCCAGACTGCCACAGCAGATGACCCAGTATGTGCCCAGAGCCCATGAGGGCTTCACTTGCCCAATAGCACCCCTCTTCAACAGGGCAGGGATAGCAGAGGTTGGGGGAAGTGATCAGCTGCGAGGGACCAAGAGGTCTCAAACCAGAAGCTATATTTAAGAAGGGCAGGAGACACTACTGCTGGTACTGGCACAGATGGCGAGTTGGAGGTAGCCTGGACCTCTGTAAACAGTCAGCCTGTAGATATGTTCCTTTTTTTTGTTCTAACCAGAACATGCTCCTCTTGTCCCTCTGTGGCAAGGGTTGCAGTGCTGGGAGAGGGGAGCATACATATTTGAGGGAACACAGCCAGATCTGGCCTGACATTCAGGGCTTCTGCTCCAGAAACTTGGGACCCACCTTGAACCCAATAGGACAGTGAAAACCACTGAAAAAAAGGAAGTCTCTGCCTCACATCTGGCTTCAGACCTGGCACTACCAAATTCCCCAGGCGATAGCTGCTGGAACACCCTAAGGAAAGACGTGACTTGTGGTCCATCAAATCCAGCCCCACACCTTCACCACTCCCTGCTTAGTATGGTACAGATTGTACAGTGATGCTCCCCCACAAGATCACCCCTTCAAGATCATAATAGATAACTGATGCACTTAAATTCAGAGAGGCAGAGAAAAATGGGAAGACAGAACTGGTCTGAGTCTTTGTGACCCCATGAACCACAGCATGCCAGGCCTCCCTGTCCATCACCAACTCCCAGAGTTCACCCAAACCCATGTCCATTTAGTTGGTAATGCCATTCAACCATCTCATCTTCTGTTGTCCCCTTCTCCTCCTGCCCTCATTCATTCCCAGCATCAGGGTCTTTTCCAATGAGTCAGCTCTTCACATCAGGTGGTCGAAGTATTGGAGTTTCAGTTTCAAATCAGTCCTTCCAATGAACACACAGGACTGATCTCCTTTAGGATGGACTTGTTGGATCTCCTTGCAGTCCAAGGGACTCTCAAGAGTCCTCTCCAACACCACAGTTCAAAAGAATCAATTTTTTGGTGCTCAGCTTTCTTTATAGTCCAACTCTCAAATCCATACATGACCACTGGAGAAATCATAGCCTTGGCCAGACAGACCTTTGTTGGCAAAGTAATGCCTCAGCTTTTTAATATGCTGTCAAGTTTAGTTATAACTCTCCTTCCACGGAGTAAGCTCCCTTTAATTACTGCAATGGCTGCAGTCACCATCTGCAGTAACTTTGGAGCCCAGAAAAATAAAGTTAGACACTGTTTCCACTGTTTCCCCATCTATTTGTCATGAAGTGATGGGAGCAGATGCCATGATCTTAGTTTTCTGAATGTTGAGCTTTAAGTCAACTTTTTCACTCTCCTCTTCCACTTTCATCAAGAGGCTTTTTAGTTCCTCTTCACTTTCTGCCATAAGAGAGGCTTTTTAGTTCTCTCTTCACATCTGCATATCTGAGGTTCTTGATATTTCTCCCAGCAATCTGGATTCCAGCTTGTGCTTCTTCCACCCCAGTGTTTCTCACGATGCACCCTGAATATAAGTTAGATAAGCAGGGTGACAATATACAGCCCTGTCGTACCCCTTTTCCTATTTGGAACCAGTCTGTTGTTCCATGTCCAGTTCTAACTGTTGCTCCCTGACCTGCATACAGATTTCTCAAGAGGCAGGTCAGGTGCTCTGGTATTCCCAACTCTTTCAGAATTTTCCACAGTTTATTGTGATCCACACAGTCAAAAGCTTTGGCATAGCCAATAAGCAGAAATAGATGTTTTTCTGGAACTCTCTTGCTTTTTTGATGCTCCAGCAGAAGTTGGCAGTTTGATCTCTGGTTCCTCTGCCTTTTCTAAAACCAGTGTGAACATCAGGAAGTTCACGGTTCACATATTGCTGAAGCCTGTCTTGGAGAATTTTAAGCATTACTTTACTAGCATGTGAGATGAGTGCAATTGTTCTGTAGTTTGAACCTCTGACCAAACAACTAAATAACAGAGATAAATAATTAACTAGGTAAAGAATCCAAAGAATTAGCAATAATAATGTTAACTGAACTAGAAAAAAACAGGCAAACACAGTGAAAATTCTAACAAGGAACCAGAAAATATAAAAAAGAAACAGACAGAGCTGAGGAATACATTAACAGAAATAAAAAACAAACAAGAATTAATAGCAGACTCAATAATAGCATGGAAGTGAATAATAATGGAAATCACCAATCAGAATAGCTAAAAGAAGCCTCCCCTGAAAACAAATGAAAACAGTTTAAGAGACCTGTGCATAACATCAAGCTTATCAGCATTCATATTATAGGTGTCTCAAAAGAAGCAAAGAGAGAAAAGGTGATAAATTGTATTTAATGAAATTATGGCTGAAAACTTCCCAAACCAGAAGATAGTACAGAAATCACACAGGGTACAAAACAAGAAAATCAAAACAAACCCACACTAAGACACAGTAAAATTAAAATGGCAGGAGTTAGAAATAAAGAGAAGATTTAAAAGGCAGCAAGAGAAATCACAGAATCACATAAAAGGGAAATCCCATAAGGCTATTTGTTAAATTGTGTATAGAAACCTGGCAAGCCAGACGGAGTGGCATTATATATTGATATTTAAAGTATTGAAAGAGAAATACTGAGAACCTGAATATCTACCCAGTAAGATTATCATTCAGAATTGAAAGAGAGATAAAGTGCTTCTCAGACAAGCAAAAATTAAAACAGTTCATCAACACAAAACTAACCCTGAAATAAATGTTAGAGGATCTTCTCTAAATAGAAAAGAAGAAAGAATTTGTGGGAGAGAAAGAATCCCACTAGTAAAGATACTAGCCAAGATATGAAAGCAAACCAAATGCTCATCAAAAGACAAATGAATAAAGAAGCAGTGTTGTATACACAACTGCATGCACACACACACACACACACACACACACAATGGGATATTACACAGTCACAAAAAAGAATGAAAATTTGCTATTTACAACAATATGGATGGACTTGAGGAATTTTCCTTAGTAAATAAGTCAAATTAGAGAAAGAATAAGACAAATACTCTGTAATATCATCTGTATGTGGAATCTAAACATGCAACAAATTAGTGAATGTAACAAAGAAGAAGCTGGCTTAAAACTCAACAGTCAAATAAAGATCATGGCATCTGATCCCATCACTTCATGGAAAATAGATGGGAAAACAATAGAAACAGTGACATAATTTATTTTCTTGGGCTCAAAATCACTGCATATGGTGCCTGTAGACATGAAATTAAAAGACACATGCTCATTGGAAGGAGAAATAGAACAAGCCTAGACAGCACATTAAAAAGCAGAGACATCACTTTGCCAACAAAGCTCCATATAGTCAAAATTATGTTTTTTCCAGTAGTCAAGTATAGATGCAAGAGCTGGAGCATAAAGAAATCTGAGAACCAAAGTATTGATGGTTTTGAACTGTGGTGTTGGGGAAGACTCTTGAAAATCCCTTGGACAGAAAGGAGATCCAACCAGTCCATCCTAAAGGAAATCAGTCCTGAATATTCATTGGAAGGAAGGAAGCTGAAGCTGAAGCTCTAGTACTTTGGCCAACTGATGCAAAGAACTGACTGATTGGAAAAGCCCCTGATGCCAGAAAGACTGAAGTCCAAGGAGAAAGGGATAACAGAGGATGAGATGGTTGGATGGCATCACCAACTTGATGGACGTGAGTTTGAGCAATCTCTGGGAGTTGGTGATGGACAGGAAAGCCTGACATGCTGCAGTCCATGGGGTTGCAAAGAGTCCAACAAAACTGAGCAACTGAACTGAACTGATAGTGATAGGGAGAATATTTGACAACAAGTTCTTCACATATCTCAAAATAGAACAGAAAAAGATGTGTTTTTTTTTTTTTTTTTTTTTTTTTTTACATGGAAGGATAACCAGGGCAAGCAGGAACTCTCTCTCTCTCTCTCTGAGTGTGTGTGTGTGTGTGTGTGTGTGTGTGTGTGTGTGTGTGTGATGGGACAAGCGTGAGAATGGATGAGCAGACAGTATGATGGAGCAGCTTAACAGGAAGTATTTCCCTCTGTACTGAGATGATTCTCAGAATGAGCTGTTAAGGGAGACAGAAATGTCTGAATCTTAGTACTTGCTCAACATTGGGGAAAAGTTGAAGTTCAGAGGAGAGAAGCTTGGCTAAAGTTGAGCCAAGCTAAGTCAGTGGGTATTTTACGGATAACTGTGAGCACTTGGCCAGTCTCTTCATCATTACTTTGCACACATTACTTTACTTTTTCATTACTTTGCCAACAAAAGTTCATCTAGTCAAAGCTATGATTTTCCCAGTTGTTATGTATGGATGTGAGAGTTGGACTATAAAGAAAGCTGAGGGCCGAAGAACTGATGCTTTTAAACTGTGGTGTTGGAGAAGACTCTTGAGGGTCTTTTGGACTGCAAGGAGATCCAACCAGTCCATCCTGACAGAAATCAGTCCTGAATATTCATTGGAAGGACTTATGCTGAAGCTGAAAGTCCAATAATTTGGCCACCTTATCCGAAGACCTGACTCATTTGAAAAGACCCTGATGCTGGGAAATACTGAAGCCAGGAGAAGTGGATGACAGAGGGTGAGATGGTTGAATGGTATCACCGACTCAATGGACATGAGTTTGAGTAAGCTCTGGGAGCTGGTGATGGACAGGGAAGCCTAGTGTGCTGCAGTCCATGGTGTTGCAAAGAGTCAGACACAACTGAGCCACTGAACTGAACTGAACTGAACTGGCCAGTCTCTGCTGTTATTTAAGAGAGGCAAAGTCTGTCCTTAGACACAATTGTTGTTACTGAAATCACAGGACCATGTGCCTGACATAGAATGAGACCCATGAAAACTAAACAGTAGAGTTAGGAACAGGGAAAGGTTTATTACAGATGCATACATGGAGTAGGGTGGCTCATGCTGTAAGAACACAAAATTTCAGCATGTCCCTTTAAAAGCAAATGTGGGAGTGGGGTGTAGTTAGTTGTTGCAGACTTCTTGGTGTCATATCCTTTGTTCTTAAGGTCAGGTCATGGTCAGGTAATGATGCTCCTGTAAATCTCTACCAGATGAGTGTTATTCTCTGTCTTGACAAGAAAGGGAAATCTCAAGCTGCAGTTTTCACCCAGCAATACCCCAGTCCTGGTTAAGAGAAATCAGATCTCAGTCAGCAGCTCCTTCAGGGCCACTTCCCACATTCTACCCAGTTATCATGCCTGACAGATATAGGCGCCCTATCCAATAGGTCCTCAGTCCCTTCAGACTGTCCAAATGAGCACATCAGTTCTCACAGACTGAGACCCAGAAAGATGGCCACTGGTAGTAGGTTGCAGAGACAGGGATGGGGGAGAGATTCATTGCTCCTCAAGGCCTGGGCCAAGGCTAGTGGAGGACCTGAGTGAGGGCTCTGGAGCACTACAGGTTGTAGTCTATAGTATGTTCCCTGGGCCCTCCAGCTAACCCACTGGCCCAAGGCTGGGTGATCTCCTGCCGCTCCAGAAGAATGCCTGAATCTGCTTCTTTTCTCACTCTCCATCTGATGACCACCACATCACCCTTGAGTTAATCTCTTCCCCAATGGTCCCTCACTAACAGTAACTGTGGGCAGGGCCCACTGTAGTGCTGATCAATAGCTGAGCAGGACAACTAATGGTCTCTCATTGACAATTGGTTGTTTGTGGATGGAGCTCTCTGAGGCACCAAGCAATGTTTCAGCAAGACCTGTTGCCTAGTAACAGGGTGGCGAGAAATGAGCCACAGCAATATCTTTCTTCTGAGGACTGTGCTTATCCTGCTCTGTTACACTGTGAATAGAATAAGAATCACTTTGAGGTTAAGGTCTTTCAAAGTAGTTTTCAAGGTGGGCTGGCCTTCACATTCTTGTTGGCTTTGAAATATTAACTATAATATATGCTGAGCATGTGATCAAGTGACAGTTGTTGGAGAGGCTTAGAGATAATCACTGGTGACAGGTATGCCTTGGAATACAATGAAAATAATGATGAGCAAAAGTTAAATAAGTGTGTGAAACCAAAATCTGAGGTTGGAAAGGAGTTAATAAAAAAGATTCCAGCACACTAGACCCAAAGTTTCCTTATGTAACAGAGCAGCATGAGCACAGCCCTTAGAAGTGAAGTGAAGTCGCTCAGTAGGGTCTGACTCTTGTCGACCCCATGGACTGTAGCCTACCAGGCTCCTTCATCCATGGGATTTTTCAGGCAAGAATACTGGAGTGGGTTGCCATTTCCTTCTCCAGGGAATCTTCCTGACTCAAGGATTGAACCCAGGTCTCCCGCATTGTAGGCAGATGCTTTACCGTCTGAGCCACCAGGAAAGTAGCCATTGCTGTGCCTTATTACTCCACATCCTGTTACTAGGCAACATGTCTTTCTCAGCCATTGGTCAGTGCTTCCATGGGCCCCGCCCACAAGCAACCAACTATCAATGAGGTACCTACTGGTACTTGTCCTCCTTAGCTGTTGGTCAGCACCGCAGTGGGCCCTACCTACTGATAACTGTCAATGAAGGACCATAGGGAAAGTGATTCAATCAAGAGTCAGTCATGTGAGGTGACTGATGGTGAGCTGACTTCTGCTGTTGACCAACTTACAACTTTTTCAAATGATGGGTATATATTTCTGGTAGTGGGACACATTGCAGTTTCCTACTCAATATGAGAGTTGAAGCATCCCCAAAAATATTAGTGGTAGAGACACTGGAGACTTTCTTTGCTCTGATGAGTAATCTTATGAAGACTGTGTATTGACCTTGGGGCAACAGACTGAGGATTCACCAAGTCTGGGGTTCTCTAAAGCTCATCAGAGTAGATAAAACATCCAACCTGTTCTTAATTAGCTCTTTTCCACTGTATATACTTGTTTTTAAGTGCCTTATGCTCCTCAAGAAACCAGAACAGGCAGAAGGTGGTCTAGAGATGAAGTGAATAGAGGACTCTGAAAGGCTGAAGTGGGATGGAAAGGGTTTGGCAGAGGTTCACAGAGGGATGGAGGAGGCAGTAGTGTTTTATGGTGACACATAAATCAAAGGATAAAGGGAGCTGAAGGGAAATTTGAAGGTCATGAGATGAAGGAAGGAGGAGAAGGTGCAGAAAGATGGGAAGGGGTAGGTAATTGGTAAGTTAGTAGGCAGAGAGCCCATGTTTCTGAGGCCACTGGAATTCTTAATTGTCTTTAGCAAAAACTTTTGCCAGTTTTTAAAGACTTTGAACTGAATTAAGGTCATAATCATAGAGCACAGTAAGAAAAGGGAGCAAACAAAATAGAGTAAGAATTTACCCATAGGATTTGACTCAGGAGGTTGATGGGCCTCCTAGGGTAAAGCAATTGGAGATTAACTCCCCACTGAATTAACATTGTCCTCCAAGAGAACAATAGGAAGACAATTAAGGGAGGAGGCTGGGCCCTGCCCAGACCACATATCTCTCATTTCTGAAGAAATCAGGAGATCTCCATTTGCCACACACGCACAGAAAAGACTCCTTACAGGCTGAAAGTGGAACAATGTCAAGGGATTCTGTCTCTAGCCAGATGCCTTTTTTGGTAAAATCCACTTGATTAAGCTGAGTGGCTGAAAGGAGCTATCCCACGCCTGAGGTCAGGAGGGGCGGCCATGAGGAGATATCCCTCCTCCAAGGAAAGGAGCAGTGGCTGTGCTTTGCTGGAGCAGCCATGAAAATATACCCCACGTCCAAGAGAAACCCAAGTAAGACTGCATGTGTTGCGAGAGGGCATCAGAAGGCAGACACACTGAAACCATAATCACAGAAAACTAGCCCATCTGATCACACAGAACACAGCCTTGTCTAACTCAATGAAACTAAGCCATGCCGTGTGGGCCACCTAAGACAGGAGGGTCATGGTGGGGAGGTCTGACAGAATATGGTCCACTGGAGAAGGGAATGGCAAACCACTTCAATATTCTTGCCTTGAGAACCCCATGAACACTATGAAGAGGCAAAAAGATAGGACACTGAAAGATGAAATCCCCAGGTCGGTAGGTGCCCAATATGCTACTGGAGATCAGTGGAGAAATAACTCCAGAAAGAATGAAGAGATGGCGCCAAAGCAAAAACAATACCCAGTTTTGGATGTGACTGGTGATAGAAGCAAGGTCTGATGCTGTAAAGGGCAATATTGCATAGGAACCTGGAATGTCAGGTCCATGAATCAAGGCAAATTGGAAGTGGTCAAACAGGAGATGGCAAGAGTGAACATTGACATTTTAGGAATCAGTGAACTAAAGTGGACTGGAATGGGTGAATTTAACTCAGATGAAAATTATATCTACTACTGTGGGCAGGAATCCCTTAGAAGAAATGGAGTAGCCATCATGGTTAACAAGAGTCCGAAATGCAGTACTTGGATGCAATCTCAAAAAAGACAGAATGGTCTCTGTTTGTTTCCAAGGGAAACTTTTCAATAACATGGTAATCCAAGCGTATGCCTCAACCAGTAATGCTGAAGAAGCTGAAGGTGAACGTTTCTATGAAGACCTATAAGACCTTTTAGAACTAACACCCCCCAAATATGTTCATTTCACTATAGGGGACTGGAATGCAAAGGTAGGAAGTCAAGAAACACCTGGAGTAACAGGCAAATTTGGCCTTGGAATATGGAAAGAAGCAGGGCAAAGGCTAATAGAATTTTGCCAAGAGAACGCACTGATCATAGCAAATACCCTTTTCCAACAACACAAGAGAAGACTCTACCCAAGGACAACACCAGATGGTCAGCACCGAAATCAGACTGATTATATTCTTTGCAACCAAAGGTGGGGAAGCTCCATACAGTCAGCAAAAACAAGACCGGGAGCTGACTGTGGCTCAAATCATGAACTCCTTATTACCAATTCAGACTTAAATTGAAGAAAGTGGGGAAAACTGCTAGACCATTCAGGTCTGACCTAAATCAAATCCCTTATGATAATACAGTGGAAGTGAGAAATAGATTAAAGGGACTAGATCTTATAGACAGAGTGCCTGATGAACTATGGATGGAGGTTCATGACATTGTACAGGAGACAGGGATCAAGACCATCTCCATGCAAAAGAAATGCAAAAAAGCAAAATAGCTGTCTGGGGAGGCCTTACAAATAGCTGTGAAAAGAAGAGTGAAAAGCAAAGGAGAAAAGGAAAGATATAAGCATCTGAATGCAGAGTTCGAAAGAAGAGCAAGGAGAGATAAGAAAACTTTCCTCAGTGATCAGTGCAAAGAAATAGAGAAAACAATAGAATGGAAAAGACTAGAGATCTCTTCAAGAAAATTAGAGATACCAAGGGAACATTTCATGCAAAGATGGGCTCAATAAAGGACAGAAATGGTATGGACCTAACAGAAGCAGAAGATATTAACAAGAGTTGGCAAGAATACACAGAAGAACTGTACAAAAAAAGAGCTTCATAACCCAGATAATCATGATGGTGTGATCACTCATCTAGAGTCAGCCATCCTGGAATGTGAAGTCAAGTGGACCTTAGAAAGCATCACTATGAACAAAGCTAGTGGAGGTGATGGAATTCCAGTTGAGCTATTCCAAATCTTGAAAGATGATGCTGTGAAAGTGCTGCACTCAGTGTCAGCAAATTTGGAAAACTCAGTGGTGGCCACAAGACTGAAAAAAGATCAGTTTTCATTCCAATCCTAAAGAAAGGTAATGCCAAAGAATGCTCAAACTACCACACAATTGCACTCATTTCACACGCTAGTAAATAATGCTCTAAATTCTTCAAGCCAGGCTTCAGCAGTACATGAACTGTGATCTTCCTGATGTTCAAGCTGGTTTTAGAAAAGGCAGAGGAACCAAAGATCAAAGTGCCAACATCCACTGGATCATCGAAAAAGTAAGAGAGTTCCAGAAAAACATCTATTTCTGCTTTATTGACTGTGCCAAAGCCTTTGACTGTGTGGATCACAACAAACTGTGAAAAATTCTTTAAGAGATGGGCATACCAGACCACCTGACCTGCCTCTTGAGAAACCTATATGCAGGCCAGGAAGCAACAGTTAGAACTGGACATGGAACAACAGACTGATTCCAAATAAGAAAAGGAGTATGACCAGGCTCTATATTGTCACCCTGCTTATTTAACTTCTATGCAGAGAACATCATGAGAAACGCTGGGGTGGAAGAAGCACAAGCTGGAATCAAGATTGCTGGGAGAAATATCAATAACCTCAGATATGCATATGACACTACCATTATGGCAGAAAGTGAAGAGGAACTAAAAAGCCTCTTGATGAAAGTGAAAGAGGAGAGTGAAAAATTTGGCTTAAAGCTCAACATTCAGAAAACTAGATCATGACATCTGGTCCCATCACTTCATGGCAGATAGATAGGGAAACAGTGGAAACAGTGTCAGACTTTATTTTTTGGGGCTCCAAAATCACTGCAGATGATGATTGCAGCCATCACATTAAAAGATGTTTACTCCTTGGAACGAAATTAATGACCAACCTAGATAACATATTGAACAGCAGAGATATTACTTTGCCAACAAAGGTCCATCTAATCAAGGTTATGGCTTCCCTGGTGGCTCAGATGGTAAAGTGTTTACCTATAATGTGGGAGACCCGGGTTTGATCCCTAGGTTGGAAAGATATCCTGGAGAAGGAAATGGCAATCCACTCCAGTATTCTTGCCTGTAAAATCCCATGCACAGAAGAGCCTGGTAGGCTACAGTCCATGGGGTCGCAAAGAGTCGGACACAACTGAACAACTTCAATCACTCACTCACATGGTTTCTCCAGTGATCATGCATGGATGTGAGAGTTGGACTGTGAAGAAAGCTGAGCGCCGAAGAATTGATGCTTTTGAGCTGTGGTGTTGGAGAAGACTCTTGAGAGTTCCTTGGACTGCAAGGAGATCCAACCACTCCATCCTAAAGGAGACCAGTCCTGGGTGTTCATTGGAAGAAATGATGCTGAAGCTGAAAATGCAATTCTTTGAGTACCTCATGCAAAGAATTGACTCAGTAGAAAAGACCCTGATTCTGAGAGGGATTGGGAGCAGGAGGAGAAGGGGACAACAGAGGATGAGATGGCTTGATGGCATCATCATCGATGGACATGTGTTTGGTTGGCCCCAGGAGTTGGTGATGGGCAGGGAGGACTGGCGTGCTGTGGGGGTTCACAAAGAGTTGGACACAACTGAGCAACTGAACTGAACTGACTTGGTTAAGACATGTGTGTGCACACATGAGGGGATCCTGAGATATATCAAAATAGACTGTGAACCAGGCAAATCAGAAGATTGGCCCAAAGGAAACCCAGAAAAATGCCTCATAAAAGTAATTCAAACTACCATGAGGGCAGAATGTCAGTAACTCTCCCTCTGTGTGGGCCTTTGTGCCTATCCACATGTATTTCATGCTTTTCCTGTTAATAAATAATTTACTTGGTTTACTACTTTTTGTCTCTATGGGAATTCTTTCCTTCGAAGCCTAAGGGCCAGGCCCATGTCACTGACCACTGATCTATTGGCTAGGATCTGGTACTCTCACATCCGTGACCCGGCCTCAATTTCTAGCTGGGAACCAAAGCCCCACTTCAAGTTATTGCATGCCCAGGCTACCAGAGATCAGATTTATTAATCAAATCACAGATAAGATCTTAAAGAAGCCTGAAAAAAGTCCTGCTCGATTATTCCTTTGTACAGTCCCTGTCTGAAGTGCCAAAAATATTTCATCCCCCAATTCCCATTAGGTGAGTCCAGGAAAACCACTAGAGTCTTCATACTGAAGAGTAGGGAAAGTTTCCTGCTCAAGAGTTAAGGAATGAGTCCCCGCTCAAAATGCCAGAGAAAAACTTCTTTATTCAAAAGAATCAAACTAACTCCTTATTATGCTGTAACAGACTTGACTTCCAGAGCACTGCTTGGATTCCCAAATTAATTAACATGAGAGTTCAAAGGATCTGCAAGGTGCAGTTAGATGTCTGGGCAGGAATGACAGAGTTCCATATGGAAAGTCCAACCCTGAGCCAACTCCTGGCCATATGAAACTCAAATTTTAAAAAAATCCAGACTTAAGTCAGAAAGACTTCAGTCAAAAAGACCATAGCAATAGGGAAAGCCCACTAACCACAAAATCCACAGGTATCTCAAAATCAAACCGAAAAGGGTATTTTAAAAAATAGAGGAATAAGTAGGGCTATAAGGAACTTTGCTGGAGTGTGAGGGGATTGTGGGGGTGAGAAGGCAGCCTGATTAGGGAATTTTAACAGGAAATGTTTGTTTGTGGACAGCCAGCAGTGAGTTGTAAATTAGTGCTTGCTTAAGCTTGAGGGTGAGCCAAAATGTGGGGTTTGTGGAGAAAAACCTGAATAACATTTGGTCAAACCTGTGGATGAAAACTTGCCTGCTGCATCAGTAAACAAAGGATGTAGCAGCCATTAAGCCAGCAGCCAACCCCTCCCAACCCTGTGCACCCTGAGGGGACTCAAGAGGGAGAAAAGCATGATTCTGGCCCTAGATAGTTAAGATGCATATCAAAAGAATGGTTTCAATGACTTCAATGAACCCAGACTCTTGCATCTTCCTATACACAGAAAAGTGCTACAATTATTAACTTGAGACGTCTGGTTTTCTTTAATTAACAGTCATCTTTTGATGTTCTGGCTCGCTGGTTTTCGCTGCACAACTCCCATATATCCTGGCTCCTCCCTTACCTCTTTGGAGCCATCCCTTAGAGCCATCTCAGAGGATGTCTCTGGGGCTTAAATCTTCAGTTATCCAGCAAATAAAACATAATTCTCAACTTTTATGTTGTGCATTTTTTTTTTTTTACGTTGTGCATTTTTTTAGTAGACAGACCAATGGGTAAGTTCTGAGTAACTAACTGTGTGAGCCATTACTGTTTTGAAAAATCTTTCCGAATTCCCACTTTGTCTCTCTCTTCATGTTGGTAATGAAGAGGAGAAATCAAAATTTTACATAACCTCCTACTTGTTCTGCCTCTGTAACTCACCTTGCTCCTTGCAAAGTCTGGATGACGTAGGTCATGTAGTCTCAGAAAGTGGGGACTTGCAATACTAGGAACTGGAGTTTATCTCACTCGCCCTTGTCCTGCTCTTTGCAATCACCCAGCCCCTGTGAACCTGTTTAATCATGCCTGTACAGGTCAGGAATCCTCCTCCCCATCTTGACCACTGTTCCCACACACATGAAACCCCTTAGTTTAAACCATCCTGTTAACAGGCAGTGTTGCCCACTATAGCCTGTCTATAGAAACACTATAACCCCTTTGTTTGGGGCTCAGAGCTGGAGTGTTAACTCCTCTGGGCCCGCCGACATAATAAATCTGAGTTCTCCAACTCTCCAATTGTGGTTCTTGTTTTCTTGATTACTGGTTTCTGAAACAGTATTGCTCAGTGAGCTCAAAAATGATAAAAACATCCAGTTTAGAAAGTCAAAGCCTCAGGATAGCCAAGTTTCCAGTGTAACCATGACCTCAGCTTCTCAGGCTTTAGAGTTCCCTGGTCAAACTTCAATGAGATCCTAACCTTTTCACATATCACACACATGTTTACCCAGAGCTCTTTTGCTATTGTCTTAGAATAACTACATAGTGATGATCCATAGCTTTAAATAAGCAGCTATTTCACAACTGTTTTTCTGAGAGAATCTCAGTTCCTTACACAACACCAACACTGTCACTAAAATTTCAGGAGAAATTATAATCACTTTCCAGCAATGAAATGAGATCATGGTGTCCCCAACTTTCACTCAGGGCTCAAATGGCCGCTTTCCATACCTGTTGACTGTGACCAGTTGCAGCCACTATCCCCATAGGAAATGGCACTTGGTAAGTCATTTATTTTCTGAGATAGTTCTCATATTCTTAAAAAGAACTATACCTGGATACAACAGTATCGCTCTCTGGTGTGCAACACAATTTACAATCATACAGGGGATATTTTATTTTTTGACAGAAGCAGAGGCAGGAGCCTCCCTTGTCTACCAGCTTCAGGATGACTGGGCATGCCTCTGTTGACAAACAACCTTACCTGCCAATTTAACAAACAAAGGATGTTTTGGCCAGCCACTCAGCAGCCACTGAAACCATCCCTGAAGGTGCACCCTGAAGGGCCCGGGGTGGGAAACACTGATTCTGGCCCTAGATAGCTGAGATGAACATCAAAGGAATGATTTCTATGATCCTAGGCTTTTGAATCTTTCCACAGAAAGAAAAGCACTAAATTACTTAACCAGGGATATTCGTTTTGTGCTTCAGTTCAGTTCAGTTCAGTTCAGTCGCTCAGTCGTGTCTGACTCTTTGTGACCCCATGAATCGCCGCATGCCAGGCTTCCCTGTCCATCACCAACTCCCGGAGTTCACTCAGACTCACGTCCATCGAGATGCCATTCAGCCATCTCATCCTGGGTCGTCCCCTTCTCCACCTGCCCCCAATCCCTCCCAGTATCAGAGTCTTTTCCAATGAGTCAACTCTTCTCATGAGATGGCCAAAGTACTGAAGTTTCAGCTTTAGCATCATTCCTTCCAAAGAAATCCCAGGGTTGATCTCCTTCAGAATGAACTGGTTGGATCTCCTTGCAGTCCAAGGGACTCTCAAGAGTCTTCTCCAACACCACAGTTCAAAAGCAGCAATTCTCGGCACTCAGCCTTCTTCACAGTCCAACTCTCACATCCATACATGACCACAGGAAAAACCATAGCTTTGACTAGATGGACCTTAGTCGGCAAAGTAATGTCTCTGCTTTTGAATATACTATCTAGGTTGGTCATAACTTTTCTTCCAAGGAGTAAGTGTCTTTTAATTTCATGGCTGCAGTCACCATCTGCAGTTTTGTGCTTAGCGGCAACATTTTCTTGTTCCATTACGTGTTTTCTTTTTTTTTCCACCAAAAACTCCTATATACCCTGGCTCCTCCCTTACCTTTTTGAACAGTTCCTCAGGGCCCTCTGTAAGGCTGTTTCCTGGGCTCTAGTACAGTCCAAACATAACTCACAACTTTTAGGTTGTGTGTTTTTCTTCAGTCTACACCTCCTCCATATTCACCACCATGGTCCTGTCTGAAATCTTTTTGCCCTGACTGAAAATACTGAACTTCACAAAACTCTCACCCTTAGTGCCGGGGTCCAGCCCCGGTGGATCCAGGGTGATTTAAAGGTGGAGACGGTGTCAGCATCCTTGGAAAAATACATATTTAATTACAGATATATAGAGAGATTAGAAACGGATAGCGTAGTAGGAAAATTAGTGGAGAAAGAGGCTGAATAACTTGGTTTATGTGGAATAGCATCCATGCTCCAGATGGGAATTCAGCCAGAAAAAAGGGGAGTAAGAAAGAAATGACATGGGGGAATCAGTCTTTCCGGAAACTGATCCGATTTCCTAATTTTGGGGTTTGCTTATATACATTTTGTTACATATAGGGATGAATACAGAGTCATGTGGGGGTCAGCAGTCCTGACATTTATCAAAATCAGGTGCCTCACATGAAAAGGTCCTAGGGATTTTACATCATCTGGCCATGAGACCTGCTGACATTTTATGATCCTTTCTTTCTGATAACCAAAAATCTTATTTCTTCCAAGGGTGTTTTTTCTGAAACCAGGCACCACCCTCCAAATAAAGTTACATTCCTATAGGGTGAGGGTATAGTGAGTTACAATCAAGAAAGGAATTTATTTAACCCAAGGTTAACATGATTAATCTTAAAGGTTAATACTTATTTCTCCTATATGCTTAAAGGTTAATGCTTATTTCTCCTATATGCTAGTTCTATTCATTATAAGGGCAGGGAACATGGAGATTTAGCAGCAAACATCAGCCCAACAAATGAAAATCCTTTCACCAATGTTCCCCTTAAGATTTATTTAGTCTTAAGATAGTGATAAAGTTACATTTTTACATAGCAAGGACACAGTGATTTATAACAAAGTACAGTGATCTATTACAAAAGAGAAAATTCATTAATTCAAAAAGTCTAGTATTGCTAACCTTAAAACTACTATACTTCCTTTTCTATATTCCAAATACATTGATTAATATATTCCCAAGTGCCTAAGGGTATGGAGGCCTGGCGGTAGTCATTGACTCAACAATGAGAAAAGCCCTATGCTAATAAAGACTCTCAAAATACTCCAAAACTCTGTGCTGTTTATGGTTGAGAGGTAGTAAACAATCATGTGCGTAGTGGCAGGAGTATGGATAATCCTGTCACACAAGCTAGTCTGTCAGCAGAGAGGTTTGACCTGAGACACCCTTGTCACACCCAGGGCAGGGAATTAGCAGCAATTATCGGCACAACAAATGAAAAAACCCTTCACCAATATAATTCCTAACCAACCCACTATACTAATAATTTCCAACTCCCCAAAAGAATTTGCCTTTAGTAAGTCTAAAACATCTCGTGCCTCTCAGATTGGGAGGCTGTAAACAATCACATGTGGCCGGACTAACCTATACAAACGGGCTAGATAACCTTCAGAGGAGTCCGTAAGCTGAAACACTCTTGTCACGCCCAAGAATTTTTATTGCCTTGGAGCTGCACGTTTACTCCTTCTCCGAGAAAAACGGTTATGGGGGAGAGCCCCCCGTAAAGTCAGAAGTATAGGTGAGAGCATAAAACAGACTCTGATTTTGGGGTAGATGCTCGGGAACAGGGGGTTTCCTGAGCCTTGATCACGCCTTTGCGTATGCCAAGCTTCCTTCCTCATGACCTTTGCCATGGGCGGAGTTCCTCACGCTGGCCCCCGACACCTTAAGACTATGCGTGTTGGTCTGTGAGCTCCAGACCAAAGGCCTTGGCCTGGCGCTGTGGGAACTACATCACCCAGAAGGGGCTGCTCCTTAGCATAGTTTAACCAATAAGGAGGCGGGGGAGGGACGTTTCCCTTCCTTACGAGAGGGCCACTTCGGGGCTGGGCTTCTGGCCGGGTCCTCCAGGTGGTTACTTGATCTGTTCTTGGCTTGGTCCCGGGGCTTAGAGGTTCCCAAGCAGTGTCACAGCCAAGGTGGCAAAAGAGAAAGCATGGTCCACACTGTACAGAGGTGGGTCTGAGGCTTGGCAGCGTCGCCACCCATGTCCTGGACTGGGAACTACAAAGCCCGGTTGGCTGCCCTTGTTGCCCATCTCTGCCTATTCTAGTGGCAGCCTCTGCACTGATGGACCCGTGCAGGTGGGTGCTGCCATTCCCACATCATCACCCAAATCCTAAAGCCCCTAGATGAAAGTGCATGCTCAGGGCAATAAACTGCAGGTGACCGTGTCCAGGACAGAGCCGTGCTTGTGAGTGATGTCCACTCCTGACAGCCAGTGAGAAAAGATGTGGGACAGCTGCAAGCAGAGGGACCAGCATGTGCAAAGGCTTGGCTGTGCAACTGAGTCTGGAGCATCTGGAAAACCTAGGATCCATGTGCTGTCTGCAAGGAACTGAGCGTGAGGGAAGAGTCACATCTGGAACATTCATTCCTAGGGCTTTGCAGGCCCTGGGGAGTTGTGACCAGAAAAGGGACACAATCTGGGTTAATATTTTCAAAGTTTCCAAAGGGTTTCTCAGAGAAGATAGGGAGGCGGAAGGAGCAGTGATGAAGTTGGAGGCAGGGAAACCAAAGAGGAGGCTGCTGGCGGTTTGGCTGGGCCAGGCCAGAGAGATGGCAGGGAGGAGAGCCAAGCCTTCAGGGTTCCCTGCTGTTCCAGATACTGCGAAGGAAGAAGGAAGGGAGTGAAGACCATCCTAAGATTGTTTTTCATTTGTTTCTTTTTCTTTCTCTTCCTTTTTTTCCCCCTAAACTTCTGGGAGAATGGAGATGGAGAAGTTGGGTGGAGGGAGCTGGTTGTGTGTTGGAGGAAGGTCAGAGGTTGAATTTTGGATCTGGTGATTCTGAGATGTTCAAGTGTTTGTGTGTGTGTGTGTGTGTGTGTGTGTGTGTGTGTGTGTGTGTGTGTGTGTGTGAGACATAGACATCTGGACAAGTGTGTCTGCAGTTTTAGCAGGGGTCTAGGCTGGAGATATTCAGAGAACTTTAGATGTAGACCTGGGTACAGCCAGGGGATCAGATTTAGGGGAGGGAATCTTAAGGTTGTTATTTGAAGTGGGCCTGAAGTGACAGAGGGAAGGACTGGAGGTTAGATACTTCAGGTAGGTAGCCCCAAAATTGCCACCAGGAGGGAGAGGCCCTCAGTCCCAGTGCTTCTGGCTGTTACCTGAGGCCCACGTGGGTCAGGAGCCAGAGCTAGGGAATGGTCTATGTTCATTGCTGTGTGGACTCAGCAAGACATTGAATCTACTCCCTGGGAACAAGAGAAGCATCAGCCAGGCCAGACAAGTGTGTTAGCTCCTCCACCACAACAAGCCCCATGGCAGGAGGGGTGATCCAGTGTTCCGATGGAAATTTCCTTGAGCAGGTTGACCTTTGGGGATGGACATGCACAAGGCTAGCTGCAGTGCTAAAACAGCTAGCATCCCACTGGCCTGTTCAGACCCATTCTCTAGAATTTACTTATGAAATAATTGCTTCTTTAAACGTTTCTCTAAATAAAAAACACACAAAAGATATTTAAAGCTTACTAGTTAAATGTAGGCAAATTCTTAGTAACAGTTGGAAAAGTTACTGCAATTACAAACATTTAAATAAAATCAAAAGTCTGAAATACCACATTAATTTAAATACTTAAAAAGCAAAACCCTAAAGACTCCACCAGAAAATTACTAGAGCTAATCAATGAATATAGTAAAGTTGCAGGATATAAAATCAACACACAGAAATCCCTTGCATTCCTATACACGAATAATGAGAAAGTAGAAAAAGAAATTAAGGAAACAACTCCATTCACCATTGCAATGAAAAGAATAAAATACTTAGGAATATATCTACCTAAAGAAACTAAAGACCTATATATAGAAAACTATAAAACACTGATGAAAGAAATCAAAGAGGACACTAATAGATGGAGAAATATACCATGTTCATGGATTGGAAGAATCAATGTATTGAAAATGAGTATACTACCCAAAGCTATTTACAAACTCAATGCAATCCCTATCAAGCTACCAGCAACATTTTTCACAGAACTAGAACAAATAATTTCAAGATTTGTATGGAAATACAAAAAACCTCGAATAGCCAAAGCAATCTTGAGGAAGAAGAATGGAACTGGAGGAATCAACTTGCCTGACTTTAGGCTCTACTACAAAGCCACAGTCATCAAGACAGTATGGTACTGGCACAAAGACAGACATATAGATCAATGGAACAAAATAGAAAGCCCAGAGATAAATCCACACACATATGGACACCTTATCTTTGACAAAGGAGGCAAGAATATACAATGGAGTAAAGACAATCTCTTTAACAAGTGGTGCTGGGAAACCTGGTCAACCACTTGTAAAAGAATGAAACTAGATCACTTTCTAACACCGCACACAAAAATAAACTCAAAATGGATTAAAGATCTAAATGTAAGACCAGAAACTATAAAACTCCTAGAGGAGAACATAGGCAAAACACTCTCCGACATAAATCACAGCAGGATCCTCTATGATCCACCTCCCAGAATTCTGGAAATAAAAGCAAAAATAAACAAATGGGATCTAATTAAAATTAAAAGCTTCTGCACAACAAAGGAAAATATAAGCAAGGTGAAAAGACAGCCTTCTCAATGGGAGAAAATAATAGCAAATGAAGCAACTGACAAACAACTAATCTCAAAAATATACAAACAACTTCTGCAGCTCAATTCCAGAAAAATAAACGACCCAATCAAAAAATGGGCCAAAGAACTAAATAGACATTTCTCCAAAGAAGACATACGGATGGCTAACAAACACACGAAAAGATGCTCAACATCACTCATTATTAGAGAAATGCAATTCAAAACCACAATGAGGTACCACTTCACACCACTCAGAATGGCTGCGATCCAAAAATCTGCAAGCAATAAATGCTGGAGAGGGTGTGGAGAAAAGGGAACCCTCTTACACTGTTGGTGGGAATGCAAACTAGTACAGCCACTATGGAGAACAGTGTGGAGATTCCTTTAAAAATTGCAAATAGAACTACCTTATGACCCAGCAATCCCACTTCTGGGCATACACACCGAGGAAACCAGAATTGAAAGAGACACATGTACCCCAATGTTCATCACAGCACTGTTTATAATAGCTAGGACATGGAAACAACCTAGATGTCCATCAGCAGATGAATGGATAAGAAAGCAGTGGTACATATACACAATGGAGTATTACTCAGCCGTTAAAAAGAATTCATTTGAATCAGTTCTGATGAGATGGATGAAACTGGAGCCGATTATACAGAGTGAAGTAAGCCAGAAAGAAAAACACCAATACAGTATACTAACACATATATATGGAATTTAGGAAGATGGCAATGACGACCCTGTATGCAAGACAGGGAAAGAGACACAGATGTGTATAATGGACTTTTGGACTCAGAGGGAGAGGGAGAGGGTGGGATGATTTGGGAGAATGACATTCTAACAAGTATACTATCATGTAAGAATTGAATCGCCAGTCTATGTCTGATGCAGGATACAGCATGCTTGGAGCTGGTGCATGGGGATGACCCAGAGAGATGTTATGGGGAGGGAGGTGGGAGGGGGGTTCATGTTTGGGAATGCATGTAAGAATTAAAGATTTTAAAATTAAAAAAAAAAAAGTTTAAAAAAAAATAAAAATAAAAACCATCCTTACAATAAAAGTATGATTCAAAAAAAAAAAAAAAAAAGCAAGAAAGCCACCCACATTTTCAAAAGTTCATTACCTTATTTACACCAAAAGCATTCACCAAAGTGCTAATCCTGTGGACAATAAAAGCTGATATTTAGCACTTTGCCATGTACATGTTTCAAACCAAAAACAGCTCTATAAGATGGGTACTATTTTTATACTCATTAGATAGAGGAGGACTTTGAGGCACAGTCCTCAAAGAGGACTGAGAGGTTGAGTCCTTATGCAAGTTCATGAAGTTGTAATTTGAAGCCAAGTGTCCCTTTGGATGTAAGCATACACCAGTCTCAGTCATCTCGTTTACTCTCACCACAGCCCTGATGGCCACCAGGACTTACCCCTCCTTCCATTTTTTTCATTAGTTGTCCACATGACTTCATCCTTCACTTTGTTCCAGGCTCACTCCAATGTCTGCTCCTTGGAGAAGACTTCTTTGGTTCAGTTCAGTCACTCACTCATGTTTGACTCTTTGCGACCCCATGGACCATTGCACCCCAGGCTTCCCTGTCCTTCACCATCTCCCAGAGCTTATTCAAACTCATGTCCATTGAGTCTGTGATGCCATCCAAGCATCTCGTTCTCTGTCACCCCCTTCCCCTTCTGCCTTCAATCTTTCCCAGCATCAGGGTCTTTCCAAATGAGTCAGGTCTTCACATAAGGTGGCCAAAGTATTGGAGATTCAGCTTCAGAATCTGCCCTTAAAATGAATATTTAGGACTGATTTCTTTTAGGATTGACTGGTTGGATCTCCTTACAGTCCAAGGGACTCTCAAGAGTCTTCTCCAACACCACAGTTCAAAAGCATCAATTCTTTGGTGCTTGGCTTTCTTTATAGCCCAACTCTCACATCCATGCATGACTACTGAAAAAAACCATAGCTTTGACTAGATAGATCTTTGTTGGCAAAGTAATGTTTCTGCTTTTTAATATGCTGTCTAGGTTGTTTTTCCAAGGAGCAAGTGTCTTCTAATTTCATGGCTGCAATCAACATCTGCAGTGATTCTGGAGCCCAAGAAAATAAAGTCTGTCACTGTTTCCATTGTTTCCCCATCTATTTGCCATGAAGTGATGGGATCGGATGCCAGGATCTTAGTTTTCTCAATGTTGAGTTTTAAGCCAACTTTTCATTCTCCATTTTCACTTTCATCAAGAGGTTCTTTAGTTCTTCGCTTTCTGCCATAAGGGTAGTGTCATCTGCATATCTGAGGTTATTGATATTTCTCCTGGCAGTCTTGATTCCAGCTTGTGCTTCATCCAGCCCTACATTTTGCATGATTACCCTGGTTACCCTGTAGAAAATCACCCCCAGTTTCTCCTGCCTTGCACTTATTTTGTTGTCATCAGGATTCTCTTGGTCATTTGCTTAGTTCTTATGGATGATTTTGTTATGACTCTGGAATGTGAGCTCCTATTCAGGAAAAGCATGGTCTGAACCAGGTGCTCAGTCAGTAATTGATGCTGTGTCCTGGGGGACTGCCTCTGACCACGCCTCCTTCTCTTCTCCCCTTGCCCTCTGTCTCCCAGACACACAGAGGTGAATGTGCCAAGGTCTTCCCCTAATCCCAGCTTTTTTCATTGGAGTTCTCTTTACCTGGGACACCATCACCATATCTCACACTTGATACCCTCTCACATCCTTCCAGGCTCTGTTCAAATGTCATCTCTTTGAAGAGAGTTCCAGCTGAAATAGCCCCTGTTCCACTTGCCCTCATTTTGGCATTTTGTGTGTGTGAATGTGTATGTGCATGTAGGGAATTTGGCATGACAAAAGTAGAAATGCAGGTTTAATTGAAATTGTGCAGGTTGCTGAGGGAGTAAATAGGGAAAATATTAATAACAAAACAATCTTAAGAGTTGGCCTTCATTGTGCTTAACCACAATCACAGAAAACTAACTAATCTGACCAAATGGACCACAAGCTTGTCTAACTCAATGAAAGTATGAACCATGCTGTGAAGGGCCACCCAAGATGAACAGATCATGGTGGAGAGTTCTGACAAAATGTGATCCACTGGAGAAGGGAATGGCAAACCACTTTAGTATTCTTGCCTTGAGAACCCCACGAACAGTATGAAAAGGCAAAAAGATAGGATACTGAAAGAGAAACTCCCTAGGCCGGTAGGTGCCCAATATGCTACTGGAGAAGAGTAGAGAAATAACTCCAGAAAGAATAAAGAGATGGAGCCAAAGGAAAAACAACACCCAGTGTGGATGACTGGTGATGGAAGTAAAGTCTGATGCTGTAAAGAACAATATTGCATAGGAACCTGGAATGTTAGGTGCATGAATCAAGGCAAATTGGAAGTGGTCAAACAGGAGATGGCAAGAGTGAACATCGATATTTTAGGAATCAGCAAATTAAAATGTATTGAAATGGGTGAATTTACCTCAGATGACCATTATATCTACTATTGTGGGCAAGAATCCCTTAGAAGAAATGGAGTAGCCATCATAGTCAAGAAAAGAGTCTGAAATGCAGTACTTGGATGCAATCTCAAAAATAACAGAATGATCTCTGTTCGTTTCCAAGGCAAACCATTCAGTATCACAGTAATCCAAGTCTATGCCCTGACTGGTACACCGAAGAAGTTGAAGTTGAATGGTACTATGAAGACTTACGAGACCTTCTAGAACTAATACCCCAAAATGATGTCCTTTTCATTATAGGGGACTGGAATGCAAAAGTAGGAAGTCAAGATATACCTGGAATAATGGGCAAATTTGGCCTTGGTGTACAGAACGAAGCCGGGAAAAGGCTAATAGAGTTTTGTCAAGAGAATGTACTGGTCATAGCATACAGCCTCTTCCAACAACACAAGAGATGACTCTACACATGGACATCACCAGATATCAATACCATAATCAGATTGATTATATTTTTTGCAATATAAGATGGATAAGCTTTATACAGTCAGCAAATACAAGACCGGGAGCTGACTGTGGCTCAGATCATAAACTCCTTATTGCCAAATTCAGACTTAAATTGAGGATAGTAGGGAAAATCACTAGACCATTCAGATGTGACCTAAATCAAATTCCTTACGATTATATAGTAGAAGTGAAAAATAGATTCAAGGGATTAGATCTGATAGAGTGCCTGAAGAACTATGGACTGAGGTTCATGACATTGTACAGAAGACAGGGATCAAGATCATCCCCAAGAAAAAGAAATACAAAAAGGCAAAATGATTATCTGGCAGGGCTTACAAATAGCTATGAAAAGAAGAGAAGTGAAAGGCAAAGGAGAAAAGGAAAGATACACCTATTTGAATGCAGAGTTCCAAAGAATAGCAAGGAGAGATAAGAAAGCATTCTTCAATGATCAGTGCAAATAAATAGATGAAAACAATAAAATGTGAACAACTAGAGATCTCTTCAAGAAAATTACAGATTGCCAGGGAATGTTTCATGCAAAGATGGGCACAATAAGTGACAGAATGGACCTAACAGAAGCAGAATATATTAAGAAGAGGTCCAAGAATACACAGAAGAACTATACAAAAAAGATATTTATGAACCAGATAATCACGATGGTATGATCATTCACCTGGAGCCAGACATTCTGGAATGTGAAATCAAGTGGGCCTTAGGAAGCATCACTACAAGAAAAACTAGTGGAGTTGATGGAATCCCAGTCAAGGTATTTCAAATCCTAAAAGATGATGCTCTGAAAATGCTACTACACTCAATATGCTAGCAAATTTGGAAAACTCAGCAGTGGCCACAGGACTGGAAAAGGTCAGTTTTCATTTCAATCACTAAGAAAGACAATGCCAAAGAATGCTCAAACTACCACACAATTGCACTCATCTCATGCAATAGCAAAGTAATGCTCAAAATTCTCCAAGCCAGGCTTCAACAGTACATGAACAATGAACTTCCAGATGTTCAAGGTGGATTTAGAAAAGGCAGAGGAACCAGAGATCAAATTACCAACATCTGTTGGATTATCGGAAAAGCAAGAAAGTTCCAGAAAACCATGTACTTCTTCTTTATTGAATATTCAAAAGCCTTTGACTGTATGCATCATAACAAACTGTGGACAATTCTTCAAGAGATGGTATTACCAGAACACCTGACCTGCCTCCTGAGAAATCTGTAGAACTAGACATGGAACAACAGACTGTTTCCAAATCTGGAAAGGAGTGCATCAAGGTTGTATATTGTCACCCTGCTTATTTACCTTATATGCAGAGTACATCATGAGAAATCCTGGACTGGATGAAGTGCAAGGTGGAATCAAGTTTTCTTGGAGAAATATCAATAACCTCATATATGTAGATGATATCACAATTATGGAAGAAATTGAAGAAGAACTAAAGAGCCTCTTGATGAAAGTGAAAGAGGAGAGTGAAAAAGTTGACTTAAAACTCAACATTCATCAACATGAATCCACGACAGGTATACACGTGTTCCCCATCCTGAACCCCCCTCCCTCCTCCCTCTGTATGGCAAAACCAATACAATATTGTAAAGTAATTAACCTCCAATTTAAATAAATAAATTTATATTTAAAAATTAAAACAATAAAATTGCTCTCTATTCATGATTTAAAAAAAAAAACACAACATTCAGAAAACTAAAATCATGGCATCTGGTCCCATCACTTCATGGCATATAGATGAGGAAACTGGAAACAGTGGCTGACTTTATTTTGGGGGGCTCCAAAATCACTGCATATAGTGACTGCAGCCATGAAATTAAAAGATATATGCTCCTTGGAAGAAACGCTATGACAAACCTAGACAGCATATTTAAAAGCAGAGACATTACTGTGCTAACAAAGGTCAATCTAGTCAGAGTTATGTTTTCCAGTTATCACGTATGGATGTTACAGTTGGACTATAAAGCAAGCTGAACATGATATAATTGATTCTTTTGAACTGTGGTGTTGGAGAAGACTCTTGAGAGTTCCTTGGACAGCAAGAAGATCCCAAGCAGTCCATTGTAAAGGAAATCAGCCCTGAATATTCATTGGAAGGACAGATGTTGAAGCTGAAATTCCAATATTTTGGCCACCTGATGTGAAGAACTGGCTCATTTAAAAAGACCCTGACTCTGGGAAAGATTGAAAGCAGGAGAAGGGGACAATAGAGGATGAGATGGTTGGATAGCATCACCGATTCAATGGACATGAATGTGAGTAAACTTGGGAGTTGTTGATGGACAGGAAGCCTGTCGTGCTGCAGTCCATGGGGTCGCAAAGACTCAGACATGACTTTGCAACTGAACTGAAGTGAGTGCTTATTATGCACCAAGGTACAGTGACTTCCTCACTTAACTCTCATCTCCTTAGGATTAGATTTTCTTATCATCCTTACTTTACAGAACAAAAACTTTGAGTCATGGAAAAGTTACCTGTTGAAGGTCACACAGCTCTTCATAGGCAGAAATTCAAAATCCATATGTCAGTCAACAGAGCCTCCACTCTAACCATGATAATACCCACTGTGGACTGGGGAGGCCTCGGGGCAACACTTAAATTCAACTTTCCAGGCTGGGTTTGGGCTTAGGTATGAGGATGGTATAGGGGGCTTTCCAGGCAGAGTACCACATAGGCAAAGATAGGGATATGTATTGTTTGAGGAGGCAGAAGAGGGCCTGGGTGGGTTGCTGAGTGGAGTATAACTGCTCCCTCCATCTGCTGAAATGCATCTCTAAAGGTGGATTGTGAGATGGTGTCCTGGATATTTATCCCACCCTTTGGTGCTGGCAGAGGATGGGGGTTACACACACTGGCTCTGAACCAGAGAGACTTGTCTGAGTTCAGATCACTGCTTATTTAACACCTGACTCTATTTGACTTCTGGTTGACTGTTCCTGTGCCTCAGCACACTGACTGTGACATTGAGATGCTGACAGTGTTGGCCTCATGGGTAATCCAAGTATGAAAACACACACCAAGCACCGAGCCCAGCATGTGCTGGGCATCCCAGGGTTCACTTGAAAACCATTGTCTCTTTCACACTCACAGCAACCTAGCCGTCACTTGATAACCATTGTCTCTTTCACACTCACAGCAACCTAGCTGTGGGAACGATTAGGGTATTGATACAGAAATCACTCCTCAGAGAAATGATGTGATGTCCCCAAGGCCACACAGCTGGCAAGTGTCAGGTTGAAGAAGCTGTGTTCAGACTTAGGAGTCTGGCTCCAGTGCTGAGGACATGTCATCAGTTGGATGTGGCACAGAAAGTACTCAGCATGGAGCCAGGCCCCTAGGAGGTACACACTCCCAGGGAATTCAGAGCTAGGGTCCCTGTAGATTGTTCCAGTGACTGAGTGACAGACTCTAGTCTCATTCTGTTAGCCACAAGGGTGACATGCCTGCCTCTCTTTGACTTTCTGGGGATCAGTGACCTTTGAGTATATGGCCATGTCCTTCATTTCAAGTTCCTGGCCTAGAAGACCTAGCCCCAAGGACCCCATAGCAGGAGGTGATGCTGCAGAGCTGGAGGATCTGCTTTGACTGGTAGGTCCTCCTCCACATTTCCTGAGGGAACCTGCAGCCTCCTCCACTCTGCCCCATGCTCCAGGCGGGCTGGCCCTTCCTCCTCCCTATAGTTCCTGGCCTGTTTGGCTCTCACATCCTGCCTGGTCTCCCTGTGTCTCTATCACAGACTGGTGGGGCTAGAATCAAGTCCCCTTCAAAATGATTCAAAACAAAGGAGGATTTATTACTAGTAGAAGGGAATAGGGTACAGTGCAGTATATTCCCAAAACAAAAGGGCAAATATCTAGCTGGGCCCAGGAAAGACTGAAATCAAGAACTGAATGGAATGGTGATCTGCCTTGGCCTTGAGGTTTATCACTAGGGCTTCTCTCTGGGTCACTCGTCTCACTCTTAGGTGGATGGCTCTTTCTCCTGCAGTGAATCTGAGGCAGGATTTGGCTATCCCAGTTCTAAATCCAAGGCCCCTGGATTTCTTGCCTCCTCTTTTTTACTAGTTCATGAAATGCTCATGAGCTCTGGCAGTCACCATATTAGCCACTCGCGCTGCCCCTATTTTCCTAGGGGTGAATCCTCCCACTCACAGTCCTTCATCTCTATGGCCCACTTTCTCCAAAGCTGCTGGCCTCATGCCAGGCTCTGAGCTGTTTCTCCCTTGGATAGCATTCAGGAGCCTGGGCTTTGCAGCCACGCTGCCTGGTGCCCAGTCCCAGCTCTGCCACTCATGAGCTCTGTGACTCTGGACAAGTGACTTAACCTCCCTGTGCCTTAGTTACCTCATTGGTAAAATGGGGTAATATATTATCTACTTCACATGGCTGTTGCCAGGGATAATAAATTAATGTATGAAAAGGATTAGAACACAGCCTGATGTTCACTGACTGCAGATGGACAGTCCTGATCCCTATTGCAATAATCATAAACTATGATTGATATTGTCATCATGCCTGGACTTGGTACCTTCCAAAGCCATGTTGTGTACTTGTGTGGATCAACATCACAGAGACCAACCACAGCCATACCTGGGCTCACATTTGGACTCAGCCACTCACCATTTCTGGACATGCCTTTTTGACAAATCAATTCATGCCCCTGAGCCTCTATGCCTTCATTCATGAAAAGGTGCCTATTCCAGCACCTGTTTCCTGAGAAAGACCAAGATAATCATTTAATACAGGGCCTACAGCCGGAAGGACCTATGCAAGCCTTGGCTCAATGACTCAGTGACTCATACCTTGTTCTGAAATGATGAAACTTCATGTGTTAGCTATGTAACTTCTCCAGATGAGTCCACAGTTGGAACTAAGGTTAATGAATGCACTGAAGGTATAGCACACAGTCCCTGAGATGTGGTAGCAACTCATAGTGTTTGTTTTGGTGCCACTAGGATTGGAATTCCCATGGCAGCGTGGCCAGGGAAACATCTGAAACTGTCTTGGCCTTGGTTTCCTCATCTGTGACCGGGACAATAACAGCACTGGCCTGGTAGTGTATTATATGAATTACAATTAATTCCTGTTTGTAGAGTTCTTAGGGAAGACCTGGACACATAGCAGGGACTGTCTACATTTGTGTTAAGTAAGACAAAGGAATACATCCCACGTCTTCCCACCCAACCTCTAGTGGTTTTTTAGCCAGGAATTGGCCAGATTAAGAACTAAACAGAAACCTGATGGTTTCCTTATCCCAGGTGGCCATGTGGTTCCCCCTGACAGAGCCCCATCCCTGGGCCTCAGTGTCCAGACAGTCTACCAGGAGTCAGAACTTCCTCTTCCCTGAAATAACAGGTACGTGTCAGCATAGGGATCTAGTCTTCCACCTCCTGCTTTCCTGAATGTGACTCTGGTCTGGGAAACCCCTATAGCTTGGGGAGGATGAACACATGGATAGCAACCAGCCTGTGCCACTGGGACATCAGCTCTGGGCCTTTTTTTCCTCATCTAGAAGATGGAATGATAACTACCATTTCAGGCTGAGGTGAGCATTATCTTGTAAAGCACTTTTCACCAGGCCTGACTCACTGTAAAATAACACAAACACCTCACTGAGTATCCTGTTAGGAGGTTAGTCCCCTTTCCACCTTCCCTAACCTTCTCCCCAGTTTTATTGTCCTCCATGGCTCTCAACACTTTCTAATAGACTTTAAAATTCACCAACTTATTTTTATTGCTTTGCTCCTTCATGGAATGTACATTCCAGAAAGCCAGGGCATTAGTTTGCTTTGGTTGCTGTCACGAACACTGTCACAAGTGAATGAACGGCCTGTGAGTCCTCCTATCCCTCCTATTACTGCTCTACAGAGTCCTCAAGACTCCCCTCTGCCAGCCCTGGTCAAGATGCACATGCATCAGCAGCAGCCCAACTCAGTTTTCTCTGGAAAGCTCTCTTTATAATATTAAATGACAAAGAAGGAAGAAAGGTAGACAATAAGGAGCAAGAAATGCACCTGTGACTTCTTTCTGAATTCTCTGCCATGCCTTTGAAGACTTATCACTGGTTACTTATTTGAAAGTATGGTAGGCAAATAATGACCCCTGAGATGTGCACATGCCTTAATCCCTGGAACCTGTGAATAAGTTGTTACAACAGAAGATCAAGGATGCAGATGGCCTCCAATTAAAATAAGTAAATTTATATTTAAAAAAAAGGATGCAGATGGCTGATCATAAAATAAAGAGGTTATCCTGGTTTATCTTGGTGGTGCCAGGGTAATCACAAGGATCCTTAAAAATGGAAGTGAGTGGCAGAAGACTCAATGTCGGGTGATGTCATGTGAGATACACTCCACTGGCTATTGCTGGCTCTGAAGATGAAGGAAGGGGGACATGAGCCAATGTATCAGGCAACTGAGAGAAGCCAGAAAAGTCAAGAAAACAGATTCTCCCTTATAGCCTTCAGAAAGGAACACAGCCCTGCTGACACCTTGGTTTTAGCCCTGTGATGTCCGTATTGGGCTTCTGACATACAGAATTGTTTGATAATAAGTTTGCGTTCTTTTAAGCCACTTATGTTGTGGTAATATGTTACAGTAACAAAAGGAAACTAATATAGAGGGCAGGGGGTAGGGGTGGTTGGGAGGGGAAAGACCATCTTCCCCCTTATCTGTCTTTTATAAACAGTCACTGCTATCCAGTGTCAGGCATTGTTAGTTGAAGGCAGCTTCACAAATATGTACTGAAATACCTCATTCCTGGAAAATGTTGCCTCTACCCTTGAGTGGCATATGTCTTTGTTTGAAGGCTTAATTTATAAAATATTTGAAACTTATGAGAAATCAGAATACTAAATATAATATCTTGTGCAATTATTTCATTATAACCATGGAGTTAATGATCTATAGACAAAAGAGCACTTTTTTGGGGGGCACCACTTAAAACTGTTTAGGGCTTTGATTACAATATATACATATACATACATACATACATACATACATACATACATACATACATATATACATATACATACATACATACATACATATACATACATACATACATACATATATACATATATACATATATATACATATATATACATATATATATATATATATATATATATATATATATATATATATATATATATATATATATATATATATATATATATATATAGTGCCCAGCACTCTCAGTTTCTTTTGGTCCTGGTCCATTGTCTGCTTATTGTTAATGTTCCATGTGGAATGCAGATGATGGTATAGCTGTGTGGACTTCCCTGTTAAGTGCCAATCCTTCACTTCAATAAACGTTTCTCAGCTTCCTTAGACCTTGGTAGAGGGGTTTCTGGAAGCCCACCTCAGCAGCTATTTAGGGTTGGAATTAGAACTAGAAGAAAATCTAACACACGGCTGAGTTAAACTCATGATTAAGTTAAAGAAACAAATATGGAGAAGAAATCTCATTATTTTATCTGATAAAAGATTGTATGAAGTGTTGCTGTCAAGTGACTATAATTTTAAGAGGCGGACCAGGGTGAACACAGACAGAAGTGTGTGGGCTTCACAGTCATCACTGTTGCCTTATCCCCATGCTGCTGTCACTGGTCAGGGTGTTTTGGAATTCCTTCTTTGCAATTATACTGAGGCTGGTTTTCAGAGCACGTGAGACAGATATTCAGGGTTGCTGCTGCTACTGCTGCTAAGTCACTTCAGTCGTGTCTGACTCTGTGCGACCACATAGACAGCAGCCCACCTGGCTCCCCCATCCCAGGGATTCTCTAAGCAAGAATACTGGAGTGGGTTGCTATTTCTTTCTCCAATGCATGAAAGTGAAAGTGAAGTTGCTCAGTCATGTCCGACTGTTAGCGACCCCATGGACTGTAGCCTATCAGGCTCCTCCATCCATGGGATTTTCCAGGCAAGAGTACTGGAATGGGGTGCCATTGCCTTCTCCGACTCAGGGTTACCTTAGGTTAAAAAATTTCATGTCTAGTAAACAAAATTAGAAGTGAAAATGGAGAAATCACAACAGACAACACAGAAATACAAAGGATCATAAGAGACTACTATCAGCAATTATATGACAATAAAACGGACAACTTGGAAGAAATGGATGAATACTTAGAGCATGACCTTCAAAACTGAACCAGGAAGAAATAGAAAAACTTAACAGACCAAGCACAAGCACATACATTGAAACTGTAATAAAAAATCTTCAACAAACAAAAGTCCAGGATGAGATAGCTTCACAGGTGAATTCTAGCAAAAAATTTAGAGAAGAGCTAACACCTATCCTACTCAAACTCTTCCAGAAAATTCCAGAGGAAGATAAACTGCCAAATTCACTCTACCATCACCCTAATACCAAAACCAAAGATGCCATTAAAAAAAAAAAAGAAAGAAAACTACAGGCCAATATCACTGGTGAACCTAGATGCAAAAATCCTCAACAAAATTCTAGCAAACAGAATCCAACAACATATTAAAAAGATACCCACTCACACCTATAGACAGATCAACTAAACTGAAAATTAACAAAGAAACACAAACTTTAAATGATACATTAGACCAGTTAGACCTAATTGATATATATAGTACATTTCACCCCAAAACAATGAATTTCACCTTTTTCTCAAGTGCTCATGGAACCTTCTCCAGGATAGATCACATCCTGGGCCATAAATCTAACCTTGATAAATTTAAAAAAATCGAAATCATTCCAACCATCTTTTCTGACCATAATGCCAATGAATTTCACCTTTTTCTCAAGTGCTCATGGAACCTTCCCCAGGATAGATCACATCCTGGGCCATAAATCTAACCTTGATAAATTAAGAAAAAATCGAAATCATTCCAACCATCTTTTCTGACCATAATGCATTAAGATTAGATCTCAATTGCAGAAGAAAAACTATTAAAAATTCCAACATATGGAGGCTGAACAATACACTTCTGAATAACCAACAAATCACAGAAGAAATCAAAAAAGAAATCAAAATATGCATAGAAACGAATGAAAATGAAAACACAACTACCCAAAACCTGTGGGACAATATAAAAGCAGTGCTAAGAGGAAAGTTCATAGCACTACAGGCATAATTCAAGAAACAAGAAAAAAGTCAAATAAATAACCTAACTCTACACCTAAAGCAACTAGAAAAGAAGAATTGGAGAACCCCAGAGCTAGTAGAAGGAAAGAAATCTTAAAAAATAGGGCAGAAATAAATGCAAAAGAAACAAAAGAGACCATAGAAAAAATCAAAAAAGTCAAAAGCTGGTTCTTAGAAAGGATAAATAAAATTGACAAACCATTAGCCAGACTCATCAAGAAGCAAAGAGAGAAAAATCAAATCAATAAAATTAGAAATGAAAATGGAGAGATCACAACAGACAACACAGAAATACAAAGGATCATAAGAGACTACTATCAGCAATTATATGCCAATAAAATGGACAACTTGGAAGAAATGGACAAATTCTTAGAAAAGTACAATATTCCAAAACTGAACCAGGAAGAAATAGAAAATCTTAACAGACCCATCACAAGCACGGAAATTGAAACTGTAACCAGAAATCTTCCAGCAAACAAAAGCCCAGGTCCAGACAACTTAACAGCTGATTTCTACAAAAAATTTAGAGAAGAGCTAACACCTATCCTATTCAAACTCTTCCAGAAAATTGCAGAGGAAGGTAAACTTCCAAACTCATTCTATGAGGCCACCATCACCCTAATACCAAAACCTCACAAAGATGCCACAAGGAAAGAAAACTACAGGCCAATATCACTGATGAACATAGATGCAAAAATCCTCAATAAAATTCTAGCAATCAGAATCCAACAACACATTAAAAAGATCATACACCATGACCAAGTGGGCTTTATCCCAGGGATGCAAGGATTCTTCAACATCCGCAAATCAATCAATGTAATTCACCACATTAACAAATTGAAAAATAAAAGCCATATGATTATCTCAATAGATGCAGAGAAAGCCTTTGACAAAATTCAACATCCATTTATGATAAAAACTCTCCAGAAAGCAGGAATAGAAGGAACATACCTCAACATAATAAAAGCTATAGATGACAAACCCACAGCAAACATTATCCTCAATGGTGAAAAATTTGAAAGTATTTCCCCTAAAGTCAGGAACAAAACAAGGGTGCCCACTTTCACCGCTACTATTCAACATAGTTCTAGAAGTTTTGGCCACAGCAATCAGAGCAGAAAAAGAAATAAAAGGAATCCAAATTGGAAAAGAAGAAGTAAAACTCTCACTGTTTGTAGATGACATGATCCTCTACATAGAAAACCCTAAAGACTCCACCAGAAGATTATTGGAGCTAATCAATGAATATAGTAAAGTTGCAGGATATAAAATCAACACACAGAAATCCCTTGCATTCCTATACACTAATAATGAGAAAGCAGAAAAAGAAATTAAGGAAACAATTCCATTCACCATTGCAACGAAAAGAATAAAATACTTAGGAATATATCTACCTAAAGAAACTAAAGACCTATATATTGAAAACTATAAAACACTGATGAAAGAAATCAAAGAGGACACTAATAGATGGAGAAATATACCATATTCATGGATCAGAAGAATCAATATAGTGAAAATGTGTATACTACCCAAAGAAATCTACAAATTCAATGTAATCCCTATCAAGCTACCAGCAGTATTTTTCACAGAGCTAGAACAAATAATTTCACAATTTCTATGGAAATACAAAAAAAAAAAAAAACCTCAAATAGCCAAAGCAATCTTGAGAAAGAAGAATGGAATTAGAGGAATCAACCTGCCTGACTTCAGGCTCTACTACAAAGTCACAGTCATCAAGACAGTATAGTACTGGCACAAAGACAGAAATATAGATCAATGGAACAAAATAGAAAGTCCAGAGATAAATCCAAGCACCTATGGATACCTTATCTTTGACAAAGGAGGCAAGAATATACAATGGAGAAAAGAATTTCTTTAATGTATGGTGCTGTTAAAAGTGGTCAACCACTTGTAAAAGAATGAAACTAGAACACTTTCTAACACCATACACAAAAATAAACTAAAAATGGATTAAAGATCTAAACATGAGACCAGAAACTATAAAACTCCTAAAGGAGAACATAGGCAAAACACTCTCTGACATAAATTACAGCAGGATCCTCTATGGCCCACCTCCCAGAATATTGGAAATAAAAGCAAAAATAAACAAATGGGACCTAATTAAACTTAAAAGCTTCTGCACAACAAAGGAATCTATAAGCAAGGTGAAAAGACACCCTTCAGAATGGGACAAAATAATAGCAAATGAAGCAACTGACAAACAACTAATCTCAAAAATATACAAGCAACTTCTACAGCTCAATTCCAGAAAAATAAACAAACCAATCAAAAAATGGGTCAAAGAACTAAGCAGATATTTCTCCAAAGAAGACATACGGATGGCTAACAAACACATGAAAAGATGCTCAACATCACTCATTATCAGAGAAATGGAAATTAAAACAATATGATATTTTAAAAGCACCCATTTTCAGAAAAGCCCTACTATTCTTCACAAAAGGATAAAATGTGGCTTGTACAAATAAAACATGCAGTCTCTCATTTAGTCTTCCTTTTTAATCATCTAGTCTCAAATAGCTTTCTTATATGTCAAATTATTTTTAATGTTCAGTGTATTAGTGAAATGGCTCAGCACTAACCACTCAGGTATTTTCAAACAGGAGACTTATGGTTGAATCTCCCAAATTGCATTTACAATGAAAGATGTTTCATGCCAGTGACTCAGATCTTGACAAACGAGGCATAGCATTCATTAGTTTAATGTCCCCCCTCCGTTGTGATGGAAATACATAATGACACAACCGAAGTAATGTGAAATTATTCAGCAGTGTAAGAAAAAATTCAATAAGCTTTGCCTACCAGTCAAAGTTCTTAAACTGATCTTCAGTTGAAAATGACTTTGGAGATTGTAGGAAAAAGGCTGCCTTTTCTGTTAAAGTCTTAGCTAAAATTATCATCCTTTACTTATTTTTGCTCAGTTTTATTCAAAACAGAAAAATTAATATATTAAATTCTTAGCTTCTGTGAGCCTTTAAGGATAAAGGATAGAAAGAGTCATGAAGAGGCCAGTATAGCTTGATTGTGGTAAACATCTCACAATATATTTGAATATCAACATCACATTATACTCATTAATATATATGTTTGTCAATTATACCCCATAAAGCATAAAATAAAGAGGCTTAAGATAATGCTGTTACACAATATCCATGTCTGTAATTTTGCAGTAGGTACTACAGAATCAGAGGATGTATCTTAAAAGAATGAAGGCAATGTCAGGTGGTTATCAGTCCAATCTCCTTGGCATTAGGCAGAACTATATCTAAACCCTCTAAAATTGCATGGTGTAATGGAAAAAATGATAGCTTAGATACCAGAAGACCTCTGCTGTAGTTAAGGCTTTGCCTCATATTTTCTAGATCTCTGTCTCATCATTTACAAAATCAAGTGATTGGACTCCTCTAATCACTAGATGATAACAAAGCATCTTTTTAAAATTAATTTATTTTTTATTGAAGGGAAATTGCTTTGAAATAAATTTGCCTTATCTTCAGAGATGCATTAGGGAGTTTATTTGTTTCATATCAATTACCTATTTTTCTATTTAAATGTAAGTTCCTCCTTAATTTTTGAAATAAAATACTATTACTATTGTGTAAAGTTGTACATCTTCTCTGATACATGTTATTTGATCCATCCAATTGTATTCAGCTCTGGTTAAAACAGTGACACACTATGCTATAGTGTAATTAGCACAGAGATTGTCATCAGGTTGGCCTGGGTTCAATCCCTGGCTCCACACATTTCTAGGCTCATGACACTGGGTGAATTCTTGGCCTTCTATGATTTGGTTTGTCTGTAAGGTGGTCAATCATCAGTCATTTACATGCATGTATTCACAATTCCCTTGATCTTCTCTCACATTTTATACTATTATTAATAGTACAGTCACCTCTGGTTGAGTACAACTCTCAGACTATTTTATGTGTCTGTGGTGGAGCTGAGCATAGTAAGAAACAAAAATTCTGTCACCTGTCTCCCTTGAAATTCCTAATTCTAAAATCTAATTTCTAAAACTCAAGTGGATCTTAAATGCCATCTGAAGCCACAGTTTTCCTTGGTCAGTTTTATTGCCCACTCTCTTAGGTATCTATATTTCACCTTCTTTTTCTTTTTTTTTAATGGTCTTCCAGCTCTCTTGCCTTAACTCTCAGATGATGAGTGTTCAGCTATGAGTAGCCATGTAACTAAGCTTGAGGTTTTGGAGTGTAAATGCAAATCATATGCTTGAATTCCAGGTAATCTCAAAGCAAAGAAATTGAACCTCCTTGATTTTTTTTTTTTTTCTACCGATGAACTAGAATATGGACATAGCTGCAACCCTGCTTTGACCATGCAGTTGAAGACGACTTTATGGAATGGCAGAGCAAAAGGAATATATGATTGCTGTTCTCTGACTGACTACTTTGAGCAGAGTAGCTCCTCCAGCTCAGAATGACTGAACTGTTATATGAGATAAAAGATAAACTTTGAAAACAAAAACAAACTTTGATTTAATATGACTCACTGTATATTGGCATTTCTTTGTTACATTGCCCAACTCTTAAGAATATATATTTCATGACTGAAGTATAAAATATATACAATAAAATGTATAGATTTTAAGTTTTCAATTGTTATTAAATTTTATAAGCCTATATAATAATACCCACCCCCTAAATATAGGATATTTCTTTCACCCCAGGAAGTTCCCTTGTCTTATCTTCCCATCAACCCCCATAGGCAATCACTGTCTAATTTCTATCAATATAAATAGATTCATCTCTTATAGATTTTATATAAGTGGAAAAACATAGTATGTACTGTTTAGCTGGCTTCACTCAGCATGATGTTTTTGAGATTCATCCATGTGTCACACAGAACCGTTCATTCTTATCTATTTTGTAGTTGCAATTTTTAACTTGAATATGCTACATTCTGTTTAATCCATTCCTCAACTGACTGACATTTGAGTCGCTCTCCATTATTTTTAACTGAAGTATAGTTGATTTACAATATTTTGTTAGTTTCAGGTATACAGCATAGTTTATCAATATTTCATAGATTATATTCCATATAAAGTTACTTCAAAATAATGGATATATTTCCCTGTCTTGTACAATATCTCCTTGTTTCTTATTTATTTTATACACAGTAGTTTATATTCCTTAATTCATAAACCTATCTTGCCTCTCCCCACTTCCCTTTCCCAAGTAGTATCCAGTTGTTGGTTTTCTGCATCTGTGAGTTAGTTTCTGTTTTGTTATGTTCATTCATTTTATGACTTTAAATCTACATATTTAGTGCACTGAGACATTTCCAGCTCTCTGGTGCATTTTTATAATTTATGACTGTGTATTATCTAACTATTCATCATTGATATAGTGAGGAAAATTTTTTGACTTTCTATATTCCAGTTGGAATTTAACTAATACAATTTCTATTTATTGTTGAATGGGATAGAATATAGAACATATTAAAGTTCTGAATATCTTAACCAATACAATAAAATTTAAAAAATAACTGAGTGATAAACATATAAAGAAGATATAACATTATCATTATCACAGGCAATGCAATCCCATCTACACAGAAGATCAATGAGAATAAACTAACAAATGATTATAGCTATCAGGAAAGATCGATCAAATGGCATTCAAGGTGTCAGCAAGAGACACATGCAAAATAAAAAGCTTTCTTATATACCAGCAACATTAAGTCTTCCACATAAACCTTATCTAACCACCCTATGCATTGTTACAGCAAGATGTTTCTTTCTCTCTGCACTTACAAATGTCTTATGCATTTCAATAGCACAGAATGTATATGTATGTGTGTGTGTGTATGTGTGTGTGTGTGTGTGTGTGTGTGTGTGTGTGTGTGAACTAGAACATGGACATAGTAACCTTGCTTTGACAATGCACTTGAAGATAACTTTAGGGAATGGCAGAACATTACACACATACACACACAGACACACACACACACGCACATATATATCTATCTATATCTATCTATCTATCTATCTATCTATCTATCTATCTATCTATCTATCTATATATATATATTCCCAAATAGACTTTGAAGGCTTGAGGGCAAGGATAGCCCTATTAATATCTGTATCATGAGCATCTGGTGTAAATTCTAGCAAGAAAAGGGAGCTCAATAAGTATTGAACAACTGAGTAAAAAATATCAATCTTAAAGATCCCTTAGGTCTCTTCCAAGTATCATGAAAATACTTATAGAAATAATCTTTTTAGGGTTTGAAAAAACTTATGAAATGTTCACCTCCCAAATAATAGTACACATACTTAAGCCTTTTGGTATGCTGTGGTTTTTGCAATTAGTAGTACTTAAAAGTAATACATGGTAAATCATAAGGATAAGTCAATGTTTCAGAGGAAGATGGAACAAATGAGTAATATGATCAAGCTTTGTACATTGAATGACCCTAAGAACTGACAGCTCATTTGATTGTTTGCTATTTCTTTAATGAACCGGAGGAGTTTCTTAGTTAGTAAGGGCCCATCTGTTTCAAGAAGAAATGACATTTAGTATAACAAAGGCTGAAACAATAAGACAGCTTAATTTTGGAGTGCAAATGGCAATACCAAGTAACATAATTATTAGTTTGTGTTTACCAGATACGGTTTAGTAGGGTCTTCTAGAATAGAGGTCAATTTGGACATCTTGTCCTCTACTAATACATAATGAACTGATTCTTGCTATTTCTTTATAGAGGAAAAATACTGCTAAAGGACACAATTAGATAATAATGAAACACCAAGAATTTTGTGTTTATAATTTGATAAATGAGTGTGGATAAATATCTGCATAGTTTAATATTATTTAAGGTAGAAGATAAATATCATATAAGAAACTAATCGCCAGTCCAGGTTCAATGCAGGATACAGGATGCTTGGGGCTAGTGCACTGGGATGACCCAGAGGGATGGTACGGGGAGGGAGGTGGGAGGGGGGTTCAGGATGGGGAACACGTGTACACTCATGGTGGATTCATGTTGATGTATGGCAAAACCAAAACAATATTCTAAAGTAATTAGCCTCCTATTAAAATAAATAAATTTAAATTAAAAAAAAAAGTTAAAGAGGCAGAAGAAAATTAATTACCTTGTTTATACTTCTTGGTTCCTATAATTTCAGTTTCATTGTTTACTTTGAAAGGACCTATGGCATAGCACATGCTTGGGTAGAAGTTATTGGCCATGGTAACAGCCAATCATAATTTGATCACCTGGTTTGGCTCCTTTCTAGTAACACTTTTAAAATATTAAGTGAAAGATTAAGCAAAAATATGTCTCTTATAGAAATATAAGTATTTCATCTGACATGATTCAGGTATTAACTCAACTAAAATTTATCCAAAATCTATTATGAATCAAATATTGTACTAGCCAGTGACAAATATAGCAGTGAAAGAAATAGAAAATATCTCTGCCCTCAGGGAGCTTATATTCTAGTGAGAAAAGATACAATAAGCAAAACAAATAAGTAACAATTTAATGTGATTTCATATAATACTAAAATTTTTTGAATTAATATAAAGTAGGATAAGGGAAGAGAGGATAACAGCAACAAGACTGACCTGAGTAGGTGCTAGTTAATGGAGGGAATAAATGATGCATAGATCTATCTGGAGATAAAATAACCTAGTAGAATAACCAGGAAAAGCAAATATGATATTGAATTTAGCTTAATGGGTCTGAGGAATAACAATGAAGTATATGAAGCTGAATTCTCATGAAAGCAGGTGAAAGTGGTGGTGTATGAAGTTGAAGAGGTAGGCTGGATCATACAGCCAAAAGATCAAGTTAAAATGACAACTAAAAAATGATAAATGGAAGTAGCAACTCAGTGCATTAGAGACCCTGACGAATGTATTTTCCATGCATTTTTGGATCAAGAATCTTTTTTTTTTAATTTGTATTTATTTATTTTGTAACTGTCCCTTATTTTTTATTTATTTTATTTTAACATAAATTTATTTATTTTAATTGGAGGTTAATTACTTTGCAATATTGTATTGGTTTTGACATACATCAACATGAATCTGCCACAGGTATACACGTGTTCCCCATCCTGAACCCCCCTCCCTCCTCCCTCCCAGTACCATCCTTCTGAGTCGTTCCAGTGCACCAGCCCCAAGCATCCAGTATCATGCATCGAACCTGGACTGGCGATTCATTTCATATATGATATTATACATGTTTCAATGTCATTCTCCTAAATCATCCCACCCTCTCCCTCTCCCACAGAGTCCAAAAGACTGTTCTATACATCTGTGTCTCTTTTGCTGTCTTGCATACAGGGTTATTGCTACCATCTGTCTAAATTACATATGTATGTGTTAGTATACTATATTGGTGTTTTTCTTTCTGGCTTACTTCACTCTGTATAATAGGCTCTAGTTTCATCCACCTCATTAGAACTGATTCAAAAGTATTCTTTTTAATGGCTGAATAATACTCCATTGTGTATATTTACCACTGCTTTCTTATCCATTCATCTGCTGATGGACATCTAGGTTGTTTCCATGTCCTGACTATGATAATCAGTGCTGCGATGAACACTAGGGTACACGTGTCTCTTTTAATTCTGCTTTCTTCAGTGTGTATGCCCAGCAGTGGGATTCCTTGGTCATAAGGCAGTTCTATTTCCAGTTTTTTAAGGAATCTCCACACTGTTCTCCATAGTGGCTGTACTAGTTTGCATTTCCACCAATAGTGTAAGAGGGTTCCCTTTTCTCCACCCTCTCCAGCATCTATTGTTTATAGACTTTTGGATCGTAGCCATTCTGACTGGCATGAAATGGTACCTCATCGTGGTTTTGATTTGCATTTCTCTGATAATGAGTGATCTTGAGCATCTTTTCATGTGTTTGTTAGCCATCTGTATGTCTTCTTCGGAGAAATGTCTATTTAGTTCTTTGGCCCATTTTTTAAATATAAATTTATTTATTTTAATTGGAGGTTAATTACTTTACAAAATTGTATTGGCTTTGCCATATATCAACATGAATCCATCACTGGTATACTCATGTTCCCCATCCTGATCCCCCTTCCCTCTTCCCATGTTCCCCATCCTGATCCCCCTTCCCTCCTCCCTCCCTGTACCATCCCTCTGGGTCATCCCAGTGCACCAGCCCCAAGCATCCAGTATCATGCATCGAACCTGGACTGGTGAATCATTTCATATATGATATTATACATGTTTCAATGCCATTCTCCAAAATCATCCCACCCTCTCCCTCTTCCACAGAGTCCAAAAGACTTTATTGCTCTGTGTTCAAGAGAGAATGAGAGCTGAAGAAAAGAAGATAACAAGATAAACATCCTCTTTCAACAAGGTTCATTGTCAAAAGGAACAGAAGCATGCTAATTCGTAAAATGAATAGTAAAATATGATGGATGCATACTATGTAATGCTATGTAGAAGTGAAAAGCAATGAATTAGGTAAACAGCAACATGGACACATGTTAAAATTTTATGTTTGAATGAAGGAATTAAAGAAGATAATGGAATATAAAAACAAGAGAAAATGCAATCTATACACAATATTATTTACATGAATTAAAATACTGATGGAGAAAAGGATGTTACATATTTCAGAAGCACAAATATATGTTTAAGGACTTATCATGATCACAGTATCAAATAAATGGATAAGAAATGATGCTCTTGTTGAGGTGAGAGATGCGATTACTCCTGCAGTGGTGGCAATTATAATAGTTACAGGAGTAGTAGTAATTCACAAAAGCAAATAAATATATCCACAATTAAACACAGTTTTTAGAGAGAATAGACAAAAGATACAAAGATGTTCAAAATTACCACAAATAGATAAATGAAAAAGGTCTATATTGTCAGAGTCAGGTCGGTAACAGTAGGAGAGACAAAAAGAAAGGTAACATTACTTGGAGGAACTGTGAAAATAATGTAAAGAGGATAATTGGGACACAGATTTTGGGGTGGGTTTGAAAAGGGATCAATCTCTACTTCTCAAGGCTCCAACTTCTGCTGTCTTTAGTCTCTACTGGGCTCATTATTACATGTTTTCCAATTGCCCAGAAACGTATTGAGTGAAAGGCTCCAACACTGGCAAGCCAACCCAGACAGCTCAGCATCAGACCAAAGAAATGTATCTGTGTGAGTAATTTATCCCAGCTAGACAACTCACTATTAGATCCAAGTTGTTGAAGCAAGGGGGTCTTGGTGTAATGAATTTATTGCTGAATGAGACTGACTTTGGGGGATGCAAAGTACTAACGTGGCCAAGAGGGAAAATAACATGAGGTTTATTCGCCAAGTTATTTCACTGTGAAGTGAAAAAGACATTAGATACTGGATGATTCCAATATTATGAAATGACGATTACAGGAATCCTAAAGCAGAAGCTGGCAGACATAGTAAACGAGGTGATACATGCTTTGCATACTTAAGAGCCAGAAGAGAGTCTACTGCTAATTTTAAAAGAAATGGCCTTGCAAGTTAAGGGAGGAAATCAAGAAAACTGTTTGGAAAATCAGTTTTGCAGACAAACACAAATATTATATGATGTCACTTAACAGAATCTAAAAAAATAATACAAATGAACTTATTTACCAAACAGAAACTGACTTGCATAGAAAACACACATATGGTTACCAAAGCAGAAGGAGGGGAGGGATAAATTAGGAGTTTGGGATTAAAATATACACACTCCTATATATGAAACAGATAACCAACAAGGACCTACTGTAGAGCACAGGAAACTCTACTCAGTATGTTATAATAACCTATAATGAAAAATAATAGGAAAAATTATATATATAATATATAATATATATATATAATATATATATATATATATATAACTGGATCACTTTGCTGTAGACCAGAAACTAACACAACACTGTAAATAAACCATACTTCAATAAAAAATAAAGAAAAAAAAAAAAGAACACTCAATTTTTTTTGGCTGGATTATATCATACCTTAGGCCGTGAGAGTGTAGTCAATTAACCCCAATCCTGCAAGGTGTTTTCAACACCAACTTGTATTAAATCACACTTTCATCATCTTCTACCTGTAAAAAATCACCCTTTACAATGGAATTTTTTGAGTGGAAATGCAAATCGGTTCTTGTCAAATTTCTCTAGGATTTTAGATCTGGCATTGTTTGAAACATCTGAGTATAATGTTTGTCAGTTAGCCCACACAGATGTGTATCTGTCTTCATATACTCTGTGGACTCTACTTTCTCTATATACCCTTTAAATATCACTGTGACCCATGGTTTTTGCCTCTTTCCGTAACTTCATACCTGGCTCCTTGGTGATATTATTAGTATACATACACTAATGCTTCTGTAAACACTATCTCATTCCCAGAAATTTCTCCTGAGTTCCAGGCTCATATTTTCAATTTATCACTAGCCATCTCTTCTTAGCTTTCCCGTAAGTACCACTGCAAATTTAAAATTGAATTCACATAAACTGTAGAAAGAGAATGGAAGCAGAAGGTAACAGTGGTTTCCCAGGACAGAAAGTACTTGAAGCAAGGAAAGCTGCTGATAGAAGCCAGAGTGCAGAGGAGCAATGGCTGAGTGTAGGGTCTAGGCCAATGTATGTGAGCTTGCCTCACACACTGACCCCAAAACACCAGAGCCCAGGGATGGAGGTCACAACACCACCTCAACCATCAGCAACAGAGAGTAAAATACAATGAAATCAACAGAAGCATAAGAGGTACATCTCAGAGAAAGGCAGTGTAAACTCTTAATTACTGTGAACAAGATGCCCCCAACTCCCTCTGATTTTAAGACAGAAAGAAACACCTTCCATCCTCTTAGGTCTAAGGGAAGGAGAAGAGGGAGTGGTAACATCCTGAATTGACCATGCAAAAGAAACTTAGTTGTAAACTGGAAGTAACCAAGCTTATTGTAAATCAGCCTGAATAACTGAGTGCCAGTGAATGTTAAAACAATGACAGCCCCTATTTGTTTGTCTAAGTTATGGGCTTTCTGTATGAAAAATATCACTCATATTTCAATAATCACTGTTTTAAATTTTGTAAAACAGCTTAGACATAGGTGTTGTAAAGATGTCAGTAATATCAACCCAGAAACATATGATACAAATTCCTTAACTATTAAAAAAAATTATGACAAACTAACCAATCTAAGATGGCTACATAGAGAAAGAAACGGAGCAGCATTTTCTCAGGTGGTGGTGCAAGTCCTCTGACTCCCACATGGCCACACAGTTATCAATGATATTGTGGGAGCAGGATTAGTATTCCATCAAGTCTTTCAAGAAGATAAGCCTTAGCACTCTACCCCTCATCTTTTCATTGTTGTTTGGAGGAGGTCTCATTTCCTTCTGGCAACCTCTAATTGTTCTGAGAGGCATGAAGGAGTCCTGACTCCATGCCAGTCTGCTGGCTTGATGCAGCCATGTGTAAATCAAGTGCATTAGGGTATTAATGCATCTTGCCCTTGAACATTTATATCCATTCACTTACCATGTAAGCAACAGAGCTAGTATGAGACACTGGTGTGGATTAAATCCAAGGCCAGTTCCAGGCATCGACCTCATTAGAACTGGTTTGCAGGCCTGCCTAAAGTTTCAGCTTCATATTGGCAAATAGAATGGAAGAACAAGAATATAACAGATCAAAATTGAATTAATTAGTTTTCTATGAAACTAATATGTGACTGTTTTATTCAGTATGAAACAAAAATGAATACTGTCTAAACTAAAATTTTAGGATTAATTGAATTGAACATTTATTGAATGCCTTATATTTGTAACAAAGGCTAGACATCATGGAAGACTATAGATAAGAAGGACAGTTTGCTGCCACCGAGAACTGACAGGTTAATATAGGGAGAAGGTTAGTATTTTGGTAACTGAGAAAAGAAATCCGTGGGCCAGTATGGCTGGAGTGTTAATAATAACCAATGGGTTATTGGGAAATGACCCTATGGAATCTTTGTGTTAGAGGACTTTAATAAATTAAATCGGGCTTTTGTTCTGCCCACCTGCACATACATGAATATTAAATGAGATATATGAGGTCATTGGTTTTACTTTTAAAATTTAATCAACTGAAAATAATAGATAATTCTATGATGATTTCTTTTTTGTTTGTTTGTTTGTTTGTTGTTTGTTTCTTTTATTAAATTTTTATTTTTACTTTGTTTTACTTTACAATACTGTATTGGTTTTGCCATACATTGACATGAATCCACCACGGGTGTACATGCATTCCCAAACATGAACCCCCCCTCCCACCTCCCTCCCCATAACATCTCTCTGGGTCATCCCCATGCACCAGCCCCAAGAATGCTGTATCCTGCATCGGACAAGACTCTATGATGATTTCTTGAAAGTCAGCATACTAAAGAGCACATTTTATAAAGAAGAAACTCAGAATATTTTTCTATTTGATACGTTTAAATCACCTACTGTACTTGGTATCCAAGGGTAAAAGCTACAGATGTATTTTGCTGAAGTTTAAAAATCACTTTTCTCTTCCTTAATATCAATCTACACAGGATTCTGTCAGGTGAAAAAGGAGAGGCAGTTTCTTGTTTTATACTTATAAGTTACAGTTCAGCCAGCTGTCAGTCTATCAACATGCCAGTGTGAGAAGAGACATTAGAAAGACAGCTGCAAAGATACAGGGAACACACAGGACACTGGAGAAAACCTAGATGAGACAGTGAAATATAGAAAGAAATGACTGAATTGTATTGGCTTCAGAGGCAATTCATTCAGCTAGGTAATTTAAACTCAAATTACAAAAGAAAAAAGAATGAGTAAAAACTTAAGTTCATTTTGGATAGTTATCATTAGCACAAGAAAATTTTCTTTGTTTTGGTAACTGTGAGAGGTGCTTCGTCAAATAAATAAGACATATCATACCACGAACATCAGAATCACCCTGACATCTAGTCTATTGCCAGATTCAAGGTTAAGCATGTGTTTACCATCCACATCCAGGGCACACTGACATGTATGACCTCTGACACAGTGTCCATGTGCTGAGGGAGAGAACAGGTTTGGTTACCTGTCAGGTCTTTGGTTTTCTTAACTGTCACTGAGTTTGTTGTTCACTTTCTGGCCCAAATGACAAAGTAATTTGATTCACAGTCATAGCATTGAAAAATCCCAATTGGTTTATGTTTCTAGCTGTGCCAGAGGCAGGCACTGCACATAATATATGACTAAATCTAGAAAATATCAGAGAGGCAGGAAATAAATCAGATATGAATTACAAAGCCTCATATGATTATAGATAGAAAAATGCTGGTGTTTTCTCTGGCATTCATTTAAACATCTATCTTTAAATTTCATATTTCAGAATCTTTATGATACATATTTTCACATGTTCTATGCTTTTATAATCAGATAGCTTATATCTGCTAAACAATACTTAGTGAAAGTATTATATATATATATATATATATATATATATATACACTGCTTTAAGTTTGAAGTAATTAAGATAGATGGATTTATGTGAATGAATGAAAGAAAATACAGACTTCTGTTTCCAGCAACATGACAGACTAGACATCATAAAAACCAAAGCTAAGCAGAGATCCAAACAAAAACCCACCAAGAAGTGGTGGATAAAATAAAACAACGTCATTTTAAATGAATATCCAAGTCCACAATAAACTTTGAGAAATCCTAAGGGAATAAAATTGAAGAGAGAAACCAGAAATTCACAGCATAAGTTGTTTGGGGGGATTCTTGGTTTTATTAAAGAAGGGGCTTGTACTTGAAAGGTCACATGATTACAGAGACTGAACTCACAGATAGTGGGGATTTATATTTGAAAAGCCTTTTAAAATTATATTCCCACAAGTTAGTTGTTATTTTATATTGATATTTTATTGTCCACATATGGGTGGGCATATTTTTTTTCTTATTAACTTCTATGACACGGTTAGATAGCATCACTCACTCAATGGACATGAATGTGAGCAAATTCCAAGAGACAGTGAAGGACAGGGGAGCCTGGCATGCTACAATCCATGGGGTCACAAAGAGTTGGGCGCGATTTAATGACTGAAAAATAATGTAATTGAAGTGAAATCTGAGATCACAGTTTAAATGATACTGTTTCTGAAATTTGTTGAGGCTTTCTTTATGGTATGGCCTACTTAGTATATGTTCAGTGTTTTTTGTTCCAGCTCTGCTTGAGAAAATATGGGTTTTTCCAATTGTTGGAAGACTATCATCTATTATCTATCTATTATCTACATCCATTCATCCATCTATCTACCTACCAACCTACACACATATATACATATCTTAATATCCATTATGTAACACTTGAATATCTAGTAGGCAAAGGTTAACTGTATCATTCAGATATTTTATATCCTTTTAAATTTTATTTTTCTGAATCACCTATCAATTGAATTGTATTGAAATCTTCAAAACAGAGGTGGTTCCATCAATTTATTTTTGTAGTTTTACAAATATATTTTCATGTTCATACTATTTTAATTGGTGCATGCGTATGTAATATTGTTAAATGTTCTTCTGGAATGTAAACATGTATCTTTATATGTGGTGAAATTTAGCATCCCTAATAATGTTTTGTGTAGATGTTAATACATATTTTATCTCATATTAATAAAGCTATCAGTTCAGTTCAGTCATTCAGTCATGTCCAGCTCTCTGCAACCCCATGGACTGCAGCATGTCAGTCTTCCCTGTCCATCTCCAACTCCCGGAGCTTGCTCAAACTCAAGTCTATTGAGTCAACGATGTCATCCAACCCTCTCATCCTCTGTCATCCCCTTCTCATCCTGCCTTCAATCTTTCCCAGCATCAGGGTCTTTTCCAATGAGTCAGTTCTTTGCATCAGGTGGCCAAAGTACTGGAGCTTCAGCTTCAGCATCAGTCCTTCCAATGAAAATTCAAGACTGATTTCCTTTACAATTGACTGGTTTGATCTCCTTATGGTCCAAGGGACTCTCAAGAGTCTTCTCCAACACCACAGTTCAAAAGCATCAATTCTTTGGCGCTCAGCTTTCTTTGTAGTCCAACTCTCACATCCATACAGGACTACAGGAAAAACCATATCTTTGACTAGAAGGACCTTTGTTGGTAAAGTAATGTCTGCTATACAGCTATAGTAACTTTCTTCAGATTTATAGTTGCCTCATGTATTTTTCATTTTACTTTCAACCAGCATGTACTTAATCTTATTCTAGTAAACTGCATATATTTCCTAATCAGTCAATCTTTTCTTTTAACTGGCTAGTGTATTCCATTTGCATTTATCTATAATTATATCCATTATCCATAATTATTTATATATTTAGACCCATTTCTATCATACTAGTTTTTTTTATTTCCATTCATCCCATATTTTTTTAATATTTCATCTTTATCTTTTATTAATTTATTTTTACAATGCTACCTAACTTACCCCTTTTTCAAGAACTTTAGTATGATTTAGTACATCATCTAAGTATTATGTAAAATTTTTCATTTGAGTTACTCTGAATGTATTTTCTCTTCTTTTAAACTTGGTTTTAGATTTTTAAAAGATATCAAGAAATCTTGCCAAGATATTTGGTCACCTTAACTTTGTTTATTCTGTCCCTTTATTATCTCTTATTTAAGCACTTCACTCAAAACTGTTTGCTGTGTGAGGCTTTATGTGGCAAAATTATGGGGGTCATCTATAAGATATGTTTATAATGACTTCACATTTGAAAGACAGCTTGGCTGGGTATAAATTGCACATTCTAATTTATTTTCCTTCTATATTTCAAAAATTATACTCCAATGTTATTATAAGTCTGGATAATTTTATATTGAAAAATCTAATATAAAATTTGTTTTTGTTTCTTTATATGTGATCTTCTCTTTCATAAAGATTGTATTTATTTTTCCATATTCTACTGATGTTTATCCCACTAAATGTGTCTAGATGTTTTTCCTTATTTTTCCATGTTGGCCAAGTAGGGGGTCTCTCACTCTGAGGTCCAGAGGTTTTTCATTTTTCACTTTCGGGGAAATTTATCTCTGTTATTTCTTCAAATATTTCTATTTTTTTCCCACTTTCTGATAGGCTGCCTACTTCTTTTCTCCATATTTTTTAGCTTTTCTTTTATAGTTCCTATTTGTTTTCTCTTTTCTTCTTCTTTCTATGGGATTTCTTAATCTGATCTACACATTTCCTGATATCTACCTCAGTTATACCATAATGTTATTTATCTCATATATTGCATATTTAATTTCAATTATTATATTTTTGCTACCTAATATTATTCGCTTCTTTATCTTCTTGTATTCTTGTTTCATATGGCTTATATCATTTTTTATCTCTTTTAGTGGGCTTTATTAGACTCATTATATATTATTAGCCTCCCTGTTATAATACTTTTGTTTTTGTGGAATCCATATCTGTAATGCTAGATTTTTTTTTTTAAGTTTATGCTTGTTAAATCAGTGTTATATGTTTTTGTCTGTTTGCTCCTTCCTCCTTGGAGTATTGGTTCTGCTATTAAGTAATGTCATGTCCTGTTGAAACTCCTTAGAACCCAGGTGCCAAGCATGGAGGAAGCCCAAGCAACCATTTGGGAATGCCCACATGGGAGAGAAACTAGGCTCCTGGCCAATATCCCCAACTATGTTCCCAGACATCTGCCAGTCATATGAATGAAGCCACTTAGGACAGTCCTGCTGCCCCAGTGCCCCAGTTGACATTACCATGTTAAGTGGAAGAACTACCTAGCCGACTCATAAAATAGTGAGAAATAGGAAGTAGCTGTTTCAAGCTATTAAATTTTGGGGTGTTTTGTTACACAGCAACAGATAACCGAAACACATGGCCTTTCCATGTGTCTTTTCACATCATGTTAGTTGGAATCACAGAAAGAACTTTCCAAGGGGACAAACTCTAATTGGTAGTGCTTATCAAGAGCCATCTTGTATCATGATTGCTAATGTTCCATTTTCCATAGCTTATCACATAGCCAAGCCAAGAGTCAATATGGTGGGGATATTACAAAAGGGAATGAATAAAGGTGTGGTTCACTAGAAGCAACCAAAGTAACAATCTGCTATGATACACTTAAAAGAATACAGATCTCATTCTCTGGTGAGAGTGAAACTGAGTTAGAAACCAACAGGAAAAATATAAATTTAAAACATCTGAAGATTTAGAATTTTACAAGACTGTACCTAAAAAACTCATGGAAAAAAAGGCTGCATAAAATGGAAATTAGGAAACATTTAGAACTGAATGATAATACATGATAATAAAAATAACCATATCAAGACTCATGGATTCAGTTATCATATTAAAAGTGAAATGTATAGCATTTAATTCTATATTTAAAAGGAGAGGATGAAAATTAATGATTTATGCATCTAACAAGAAGTTAGAAAAAGAACAGGAGAAAGTACTGTTTAAACAATGCAAACAACTTAAAATTGCATTGACTTGCAGTTTCTCAAAGAGCTTTCACATACATTATCTAATTTTGTTCACTCATAATAATTTATTTATAGTCTTCTGGTCATGAAAGTCCAGTGGGTAGTTAGAACATCTGTTACTGAAGTCAGTTTTAGAGATAATGGTATTGAAGTTCAGAGATTTTAGTGACTTATTGAATAGCACATGCCTCTTAACTCACAGAGGAGTGATTCAAAACAAGGTTTATGAACCTGAGTCTAGAGATCATTTCACTGTATTATAATGATAGCTTATATTCTCTGTGTTGTCCTCAGTTGTGTCTGACTTTTTGTGACCCCATGGACTGTAGCCCACCAGACACCCCTGTCCATGGGATTCTGCAGGAAGAGTACTGGAATGGGCTGCCATTTCCTTCTCCATGGGTTTTATTAGGAGAGAAGAGATCACAAAAATAGATACGAGGGACACTATTGAATAGCTACTTTTCTTTTCATCCCAAAGAACTGCTTACCCCACTCTCTAATGCATATGATTAAAGGTGGCTCCAGACAACTGTATTTCTGCTTTGTGGCCTTATATATGCCCCAGTCTGAAATAATTGATTTGTCAAGGTTAATCTCTTCCTGAATCAATCTCAGTCCCAAAAGAATGCTTTTCCCAGAAATTTGGAATTAGAACAATGAGATATGATTTAGACTTTCTTATGTTTTATGGAGCTATATATGATCACATGAAATGTAGGTTAAGTATCTTCCATTGGCTATGTGTATAAGATTATAAGAGTATAAGATTCAGCATACATAACACTGTGGCTTAAGTTTAAGTTCTAGGAAACTGCCACTATATCAGAGTATATAAGGTACTCTTGTAATCTTCAGTAAAAAACTATAAGAATTATTCAGTGCTAAAAATAAATATGCTGTTAAACCATGAAAAGGTTTCCCAGGTGGCTCTAGTGGTAAAAAAATAATAATAATAAATAAATAAATAAATAAATAAATAAATAAAAACCTGTCTGTCAATGCAAGAAACATAATTTTAGACTCCTGCGTCTGGAAAATCCCCTGAAGGATGAAGTGGCAACCCACTCTAGTATTCTTGCTTGAAAAATTTCAAGGGAACAGGAGCCTGGTGGGCTATAGTCCATGGGGTCATAAAGAGTTAGACACCACTGAGGAACTCAGCACACACACGTAACAAGACATGAAAAGACCTGGAATGAACCTTAAATGCATCTTGCTAAGTAAAGGAAGCCAGTCTGAGAAGGCTACCTACTATATGATTCCAACTCCATGACATTCTGGAAAAGGAAAACTATAGAGACTGTAAAAAGGTCAGTGGTACCAGGGGTTGGCATAGGGGAAAGGTATGAATAGATGGCACACAGAGGAATTTTAGGGCAGTGAAAATACTCTGTATGAGACTATAACTATGGCTACATGTCATCATAAATTTGTCTAGATCCATAGACTATATAATACAAAAAGTGAATCTTAAGGTAAGACTCTTGAGAATCCTTTGGACTGCAAGGAGATCAACACAGTCTATTGTAAAGGAAATCAACCCCAAATATTCATTGGAGGGACTGATGCTGAAGCTGAAGCTCCAATACTTTGGCCACCTGATGGGGAGAGCCAACTCATTGGAAAAGACCCTGATGCTGGGAAATATTGAAGGCAGGAGGAGAAGGGGATGACAGAGGATGGGAGATTTGGGTGGCATCACCTACTCAATGGACATAAGTTTGAGGAAGCTCCAGGAGAAAGTTAAGGACAGGGAAGCCGGGAGTTCTGCAGTCCATGGGGTCACAGAGTCAGACATGACTTACCAACTGAACAGCAAGTTGAATGGAGTTATCTGCGAGAAGTCAGAGGATCCAGGGAACATGGAAACTTAGTGTCTCTCCAAAGTACTTCCTGTACTACCTCGACTAAATAAAAATATGTGATCATGGGTAGGACAGAAAGCAACATGGAAGCCAGTGTAACATCCTAAGGAAGATTAGAGATGTCTCCCAACCCAACAGTTCAGTTCAGTTCAGTCACTCAGTCATGTCTGACTGTGACCTCATGGACTTCACCACACCAGGGCTCCCTGTCCTTCACTAACTCCCAGAGCTTTTTCAAACTCATGTCCATTGAGTCGGTAATGCCATCCAACCATCTCATCCTCTGTCACCCCCTTCTCCTCCCACCTTCAATCTTTCCCAGCATCAGGGTCTCTTCCAGTGAGTCAGTTCTTCTCATCAGGTGGCCAAAGTATTGGAGTTTCAACCCAACCCAATACTCCAACCTAATAGTTTTCTTATTGAAACTTGAGGCCAAGGTCATTTTTTCCATTTGTTCTTTCAGGGACAATAGCACCCAATGGTGATTTTGGCATTGCTAAGTTGCTAAATCACTTCAGTTGTGTTCAATTCTTTGTGACCCTATGGACTGTAGCCTGCCAAGCTCCTCTGTCCATGGGATTTCCCAGGCAGGAATATTGGAGTGGGTAGCCACTCCCTTCTCCAGGGGATCTTCCTGACCCAGGGATTGAACCCAGGTCTCCTCTATTGCAGGCAGCTTCTTTACCATCTGAGCCACCAGGGAAGCCTGATTTTGGCATTAGTTACTGTCAAACAGAATTCTCCAGAGTGAATTTTCAGGAAGTTAACTAAAATTTTACTTAGTCTATAGTTCCAGAAAAAAAAAAAAAAGTCTCACAGTGAGTTGTGGTTACTTAGTCTTTCAATGAACCCTAAATCCCTCAGGCCAGTACAAAGGAGTTAGTAGAAACTTCACCCTTCTCTAGTCATGGGGAAATACTTAGTGATTTGTCAATAGGATTGAGGCACACTTTAGAGAGAAATCATCTGAATAGGAGAAGCAGAGATGGCCAGATTGGCCATATAAAAAACTAATTTCTTGTTTAGAAAATGCTCAGGAGAGTCACTGATCCAATCAAACTTTTCATCCCTGTCTAGCATAACAAAATCACCTTTTTGACTAGTGAATGATAAATGTTGTATCTTTCCTACACTCTTTAGAAAGAGCTTTCTGTAAATATTTACTGATGATTATGACAAAAGCACTTGTATTTGAATTTACCAGTAAATATATACATAAGATTATAGTTTTATTTTGAACTGTATTCATAATTTGCATCACATTATGAAAATTTGAGACATACAAACACAAGAAAAGTATAATATAATGAAGATCTGTGTTTCTGTGATCAAGGTAAAGAATAAAATGTTACCAAAAAAGAAAAAAGAAGTTGAACTCATAGTAACATAGTAGAATGCTGCTTACTAGAGGCTGGTGGCAAGGGGAGCGGGGAGGGAGGGCAGAAAGGGAAGTTATTCATCAAACTTAGCTATAAGATGAATAATTTCTAGAAACCTAAATTATAGCATGGTAACTATAGTAAATAATACATTATATACTAGAAATCTGCTAAGATAGAAGATCTCTAATGTTCTCAATATACACACACACACAAAAAGATAACTATGATAGGTGATATGTTAGTTTGATTCTTTTATTTATTTCACAGTGTATACAGGTATCAAAATATCATATTGTATATCTTAAATATATGCAATTTTTGTTTGTCAGAAATAAATAAAAATTTAAAAATAATAAAGCATTACAAAATCACTTAAAGTCACCTGAATATCTTTTGAATTACAGTCTCTGCCCTCTTTCACACTTCTATTTTCCCAGTGTTGACCATGATCCTGAATTTGGTGTTTATCACTCATATACATGTCTTATTTAGTTCACTAATATGTAAGATTCCTAAATAATACACATATATGTGTATTAACATGTAAAATGTAACCTTGTGCAAACTTGTCTTTTTCCTATACAATGTTTTTAAGATTTATACATGTTAATGCTACTCTAACTCATTTATTTCTACTATGAAAACATTCCATTATATGAATATATCATAACTCATATATCATTATGATTACTTGCTTTCTTATTAGACTCTCAAGATTGATGAAAATAGAGTTTGTTTCATTTATATTCATCACTAAATCCCAAATTCATATCACAGGTGCTGGTAAATTCTAGGTTCTTAATAAACACTTGTTATCTGAAAGATTGCTTTCATAAATGTTGACTCTGCCCCTGGAGGCATAGTTGTGTACACCTATATGACTGAGTTCTGATCAGGCAATAGGATGGGAAACAAAATCTGTTGTGCTACTTTAAGGCCAGCACTAAAAAAAAATAAAATAAATTAATAGTAATAATAAAACACACACACACACACGCACACACACACACACAAAACACCACTATCCATTCCTCTCTGCTACTTCCCTTCTAGATGGGTAGAATGGAGATGACACCTAGGAAACCTTGAAAGCCTGTTCAATCTGACAGAATCTCCATTAGCCAGAGACTCCAAATAATTACCTGGAGGAGGGTGAGCTCTTTACTCATGCTCTACTTTTACATGAGAGATACACTTCTGTTGTGCTTGAGCCATTATAGATGCAGATCATTTGTTATAGCCAGCAACCTATCTTCACTAATAAATGTTCTATATAAATTTACCTCTGAGATCTGACTGAGCTGTGTCTTCAGTTCAGTTCAGTTACTCAATCGTGTCCGACTCTTTGCTCCCCCATGGACCAGCACGCTAGGCCTCCCTGTCCATCACCAACTCCTGGAGTTTACTCAAACTCATGTCCATTGAGTCAGTGATACCATCCAACCATCTTATCCTCTGTCGTCCCCTTTTCCTCTCACCTTCAATCTTTCCCAGCATCAGGGTCTTTTCAAATGAGTCAGTTCTTCACATCAGGAGGCCAAAGTATTGGAGCTGTGTCTTAGTTTCCTACATACAATCTTTTTATTCCTTGTGATTCCAACATTTTTGTTGTGATTTGCTCTGTGAATCAAGTTGTTTAGTAGAGCATTAAATTTTTTTCTGACACTGAAGTATTCTAGGGGGGTAATATTTGTTGTAGTTTCTTAATATATAACAAGTATTACTGTTCAGATATAATGACCAGAAAATGTTGTCTTCCCTGCTTCTATGGAATATATTAATTTTCATTTTTGGAGAATATCATAAATGTTTTAATTGAATATTTGTATATTTGAATGTATATTTGAATAAAGTATAGTGTTTCAGTTTTCAGGTAATAGAGCTCAGCATACGTTGATTAGCCCAACTCATATTATGTAATTCAGTCTTTTATCCTTATTATGAAAGATGGCATTTTTCAAAAATGGCTACCACAACTCCCATCCCCTCCCCTTTTCTGCAATGAGACTTACCACTCTCCCATACAAAGGAGGAACCTGCTTCTCCACACCCTTAAATCTTAGTAACACCCTTTACTCTTTTGACCAACAAAATACTGCAGAAATGGCACTGTGCCAGTTCCATGCATAGTACATAAAGGACCTGGCATATTCCAGCTCCTGCCTCTTAGAAGCCAGACACCAGTAAGAAGTGTGAGTAGCCTGAGAATGACATGCTGTGAAAAAGCCCTAAACCAAGCAGAGAGACTGACAGGTCCCATCTTTTCAAGCCTCTCTAGCCTGGAAACTAGACATGTGAGTTAAGAAGGTTTAAGCTGATTCCATCCACAGCATTTGATAGCAACCTAGTGAGAACCACTCACCTGAGTTCAGTCAACACTAAGACCTGTCAGAAATAATACACTATTTTTCCACCTCTAAGGAATGGAGTGTTTTGTTATGCAGCAAATGATAAATGCTTTTTTTGTTTATTTGTTTACATGATATTTCAAGGGCAAAAGACATAAATTAAGACATATATTTGTGATCTCTATTTGTTGCATGCCCTGTTTTAAGTGATCACTCCACACAAATAGGATGGACTTTCTCACCCAAAACTTGGTACAAATATCAAGACTGATGATACCACACACTAAAAAGGTCTGAAATCATTTATCACTCATAATAATGTTTTCCAGGGAGAGCTGCATGGCTCCAAGGAGGTCTGCAAATGGTTTCAGAAGGCAGAGAAAGGAGATTGGCTTGAGGTTTTGATCATGATTAGGGGATGGGCCTGGAGTGAGCTCCTTGTGTGGGCCAGGACTTGCCTGGTTTCAATCGTCCACCAATGTCAAAGGAGGTAGCATCCAGATTGTATCACCTTGTCCAGATAGGGCAGATGGGGGAGGAATATTGGGGCCTGAAAGTTGTCAGTAGTTAAACAACAATAATAGAGGTGGACTCTTAATTACAATCTGGTGTCACACTCTAAATTTTGATGCTATATTATTTGATACATAAAATTCACAACCTAAGACATACATTGTTAATTCTTCATTTTTCATTGTGTAACTATTTTTGTTGTTCAGTCGTGTCTGGCTCCTTGCAACCCCATGGACTACAGTACGTCAGGCTTCCCTGTCCTTCACCATCTCCGGGAGCTTGGTCAAACTCATGTCCATTGAGTTGGTGATGACATCCAACCATCTTGTCCTTAATCATCCCGTTCTCCTCCTTCCTGGAATCTTGCCCAACATAAAGGTCTTTTCTAATGAGCCAGCTCTTTGCATCAGGCGGCCAAAGTATTGGAGATTCAGCTTCAGCATCAGTCCTTCCAATGAAAATTCAGGACTGATTTCCTTTAGGATTGACTAGTTTGATCTCCCTGCAGCCCAAGGGACTCTCAAGAGTATTCTCCAACACCACAGTTCAAAAACATTGATTCTTTGGTACTCAGCCATCTTTATGGTCCAACTCTCACATCTGTACATGACTACTGGAAAAACCATATCTTTGACTATACAGACCTTTGTTTGAAAAACTCCTATTTCTTATAGAAGAATAAAATGACTACACTTGCATTTTAGGAAGACAACATTGGCAGCAGTTTGTTGGTCTGATTCCTTTCAGTTAGTCATTCAGTTGTGACCAACTGTTTGTGACCACATGGACTGCAGCAATCCAGGCTTCCCTATCCATCACCAATTCCCTGAGCTTGCTCAAAATCAAGTCCATCAAGTCAGTAATACGATTCAACCATCTCATCTTCTGTGTCGCTTTCTCCTCCTGCCTTCAATCATTCCCATCATCAGGGTCTTTACCATTTAGTCAATTCTTCGCATCAGGTGGCCAAAGTATGGGAGTTTCAGCTTCAGCATCAGTCCTTCCAATGAAGATTCAGGACTGATTTCCTTTACGATTGACTGGTTGGATCTCCTTTCAATCCAAAGGACTCTCAAGAGTCTTCTCCAACCCCACAGTTCAAAGCACCAAATCTTTGGCACTCAGCTTTCTTTATAGCCCACATCTCACATCCATACATGACTACTGGAAAAATCATAGCTTTGACTAGATGGACCTTTGTGGGAAATGTAATGTCTCTGCTTTTTAATATGTTGTCTAGGTTGGTCATAGTTTTTCTTCCAAGGAGGAAGCATCTTTTAATTTCATGGCTGCAATCACCATATGCAGTGATTTTTGAGCCCAAGAAAATAAAGCCTGTTACTGTTTCCATTGTTTCCCCATTTATTCACCATGAAGTGATGGGACCAGATATCATGATCTTAGTTTTTTGAATGTTGAGTTTTAAGCCAGCTTTTTCACTCTCCTCTTTCACTTTCATCAAGAGGCTCCTTAGTTCTTCATTTTCTGCCGTAAGGCTGGTGTCATTGTATATCTGAGGTTACTGATATTTCTCCCGGCAATCTTGATTCCAGCTTGTGCTTCATCCAGCCAGGGATTTTGCATGATGTACTCTGAATAGAAGATAAATAAGCAGGGTGACAATACACATCTTTGATGTACTCCTTTCCCAATTTGGAACCAATCTGCTGTTTCATGTCTGGTTCTAACTGTTGCTTCTTGACCTCTATACAGATTTCTCAGGAGGCAGATAAGGTGGTCTGGTGTTCCCATCTCTTTAAGAATTTTCCGCAGTTTATTGTGATTCACATAGTCAAAGGTTTTGGTGTAGTCAAATAAGCAGAATAGATGTTTTTTTCTGGAATTCTCTTGCTTTTTCTATGATCCAACGGATGTTGGCAATTTGATCTCTGGTTCCTCTGCCTTTTCTAAATCCAGCTTGAACATCTGGAAGTTCTTCACTCACATACTGTTGAAGCCTGACTTGGAGAATTTTGAGTATTACTTTGCTAGCATAGGAGATGAGTGCAATTGTAGGGTAGTTTGAACATTCTTTGGCATTGACTTTCTTTGGGATTTGAATGAAAACTAACATTTTCCATGTCTGTGGCCACTGCTGAGTTTTCCAAATTTTCTGGGAACTATATATAGTCAAGTTATTATCACAAAATGTTTTTGTTGATTTTTGCCAACCTCATATTCTGGTCACAAGTGATGTATTAATATAGTTCTGACATAAATGTTGGTTGATATCTTCATTTACATTAAGAAATAAGATGAAAGTAAAACATCAAAGGTGTATTTCAAAAGTTCACTTATTCTGTCAAGGACATGAGTGAATTTTTGCTAATTTAGATGATAGCTTTTATGTATTGGAAGGCTATGTATTTATTCTTTTATTTCTGCTATTCACCATATAATGACTACAGGTTTGGAACATTTTTAAGTTTAATCTGTATTAATCTATCACTATATTAAATCAAGAAAAACATGAGAACAATGATCCAAGCTCTGGCTTGTAGCATTTGCTGATTTCTATGGCATAAATACTGCCACTGTGACTGATTTCAAGCTGCCAATATGATGTCCCTTAGTGCGGAGCTAGAAAGAGAAACACAGCAGTACAGCACTGCATAGAATTTCTCACATATACATATAATAAATGGAATAACCTCAATAACTCAGACAACAGTAAAATGTAGTCTAAATAACAATAACAAAATTATTTGACTGGGCTTCCCTGGTGGTTCAGATGGTAAAGAATTTTTCTGCAGTGCTGGAGAGCTGGGTTCGATCCCTGGATTGGGAAGATCCCCTAGAGGAGGGCATGGAAATCCACTCCAGTATTCTTGCCTGGCAAATCCCATGGACAGGGGAGCCTACTGTCCAAAGACTTAGACACAACTGTGAAACTAAATCAGGCGCATGCTATTTGACTAACACAATTAGTCAAAATAATTGGGAGGTGATGAGTTTTGAACATTTACTAACTTTTAAAAATATAATTTGGAGACTTCTCTGTAGTCCAATGGTTGAGAATCTGTCTTCCAATGCAGGGGACTTGGATTTGATCCTTGGTTGGGGTACTAGAATCACTTATGCCATGAGGCAGATAAGTTTGTGTGCTACAACTAGAGAAAGCCCATGCACCACAGTGAAGACCTACCTAGTGCATTCCAAAACTATTTTTAATAAAATAAAATTATTTGGTTACATGTTTACATAATTCAGTTTCTAATAATGGCTTGAAAAATCCCTGAAAATTTAATAATTAGTCCTTGCATACCAGTATAAATCAATTCCAGCAAGCCACTGGTTGAAAGTAAAAGAAAATAGTCCTAGACATGAAACTGATGACTGTGGTATAATATTGGATCCTGAAACTGATGTTTTGATCAAGTGACTTTACTGTTTGAACTCTCCATTTCCTCATCTTAAAATTAAGGATACTAACATGTATTCTGCATGTTATTAGAATCATTAGAGATAGTGAATATAACGCGCACATGTTAGACCCTCAGTATATAGAAATCATTATCATTCTTTTCATCACTGCTTTTTAAGGACTGGTCATAAGAGGCCCATGGGAGTTTTGTTATTCTTGTTTAATTATTTTTTAACTTTTCTATATGATCTTTCTTGACTTGGAAGAGCACAGTTGATTTTAAAGCTATCTTCTTTTCTTATAACTGAACTTTCCATTCAAGTTTCTAATACTGTAAGAGTTTTTCCACAATTAACTTTAAATTCCCATGCTACCTCATTAGTTAGGCATTTCCTTCTTTGAATTCCTAGCAGAAGAGTAGACAGGGAAGTATGATGCAATTTCAGGAAGATACTAGAAGTGCCATCTTATTAGGTGATGATTGATGTGAAGTAAAATACCCACCAATTATTCACATAGGCCTGGGGCATGGGGAAGGGAGGAGATTCAACTATCCTAGTTCTCTGAACAAAAGCAAGTTTGTTCTCTAAAATAATCATCTTTTCTCTTTTCAGTTCTTTTCATTCTTTCCCACAGATGTGATAATCTTGACATCATCAAAAAATGGTTAAATATACTGAGCATTTGAATGTCAGATGAATGGTCTTGAATACTGCTTTTGAGTTTTCTACTTCATTTAATCTATTTATAAGTTCTGTTTTGCAAAGGAAAAATCTATTACCTTCTGAAGTCATACTAATAACTACTTATCTGTGTGTTTGCATGACATTGTGCCTAATAGTTTAAGATTGTTTCATTCCCTTAGTGTTTATGATATAAAAATAAAGCTAGATAGCAGTCTAGGTATACTTAGGAAATAAGATAAATTTTTTTTCTGGAACCCAAGTTTTTTTTTTTTTTTTGGTCTCGCTTATTTCACTTGTAATATTTTCTTCTTTTTTTAAATATAAGTTTATTTATTTTAATTGGAGGCCAATTACTTTACAATATTGCATTGGTTTTGCCATACATCAAATGAATCCGCCACAGGTATACACCTGTTCCCCATCTTGAACCCCCCTCCCCCCTCCCTCCCTGTACCATCCCTCTGGGTCATCCCAGTGCACCAGCCCCAAGCATCCAGTATCATGCATCAAACCTTGATTGGAGATTAATTTCATATATGATAATACATGTTTCAATGCCATTCTCCGAACGCAAGTTTTTAATTTAACAAAATGGTTATATTTTACCCTTTACAATTATTTTTGTTGAGATAACTTTACAAAAAATATATATATATATGTAATGTGTCCAGTTCTCTGCTATATATCATTTCTATTTTCAACATGGACTTTAAAGTTCACTGTAGTTAATAAAAATAAAATATGAAAACAAATGCTTTATATGAAAATCATTTTATGTCATTAAAACAATCCGACTTAAATGCATAGAAATATCCATGAGTTTCTAAAATAGGATCATTGATTATAAAGATATTTTAGCTAGGTTTAAAGACAACATTCATGTAGGAAAATTAATATGTAAATGAAAATACTGATAAAATGTGACTATGCTAAGAAAATGATTGTACAATCAAAAAAAATACAGAGTACATTTTCAGGGCTATTATTACTTTTATTACTATTATTATTACTATTATTTTTTACTTTCTCCTTCCAGTCACATGGGAGAATGGTACTTTCTGGCCTCTCTGTGGTTGGGTGAAGTCTTGTGGTTAGTTTGGACCAATGAGTTGTGAGCCCAAGGAACATGCCACTTGTGGACCAGGGCATTTAAACACTAGAGTGAGACCATCCAAATCTCTCTCTCCTCTCTCTCCATCCTCTCTTTCTATCCCTTCCTTCATCCAATATCTCTCTCTTTCTCTCATTCTGTCCCAAAACAACCAACAATGTTCAAGATGGTGACTACTTCATCTTCCTGGGTTATTCTGAGTGTTGTGTAATAAAGAATCTGTCTGGTCTTGGTTCCTGCTTCCTGGTTCCTGAAGAAGTGTTAGCCACTCAGTTGTTCCTAACTCTTTTTGACCCCACCAGGCTCCTCTGCCATGGGATTTTCCAGGCAAGGATACTGGAGTGGGTTTCTAAGAGATATCCTCTAAAGCCTTGGTCATGTTTTAGTAATAAGAGTGGCTTTGTTATTCACCTGAATGTTTATGTTGATAAGTTGACTCATGTTGAGCCCATAGATAAAGTGTTAGAAATAACTCAGGATGGGGACTGGCCACACCAGAAAGACCAACCATGTGACTAAAGGTTTGATATCACTCCAACCTCTAGGGAGGAGGGGGGTGAATTCAATTTAATGATAAATGATTCAATCACACCTATGGAATGAAACCCCAATAAAAATCCCCAATAAAAGTCTTGACAGCAAAGCTTGAGTGAGTCCTCTGATGAACAATACTCTGTGCTGGGAGGGTGATCAGTACTAACTCCACAAGGAGAAGGCTGCAGAAGCTCCTCATTTGGGACATTCCCAGATCATGGTCAATGAGTCTCTTCTTTTGGCTGGTTCTGATTTATATCCATTTTGCTAAAATAAAACCATAATACTAAGAGTAGCACTTTTCTGAATTCTGTGAATTATTCTAATGAATTATTGATCCTGAAAGGGTAAAGGGAACTTCCAAATTTTAGCTAGTTTGTCAGAAGTGTGAGTAGCCCTGGAATCCCCAAGCTTGTGGCAGATATCTGAAGCTAGGGAAGTCTTATGGAGGACTTTCCCCTTAACTTGTGAAGTTTGGCCTAACTTTGGGCAGTCAGCATCAGCAGGCATTGCACTAAGTGACTAAGTAGAGCAGGGCTTTCCTGCTGATCCATAAGTAAGCTCTAGTATAGGGAAGAAATAAAGCTCTGTGCCAAGATGGATGAATCACAAGCTGGAATCAAGATTCCCAGGAGAAATATCAACAACCTCAGATATGCAGATGATACCACTTTAATAGCAGAAAGCAAAGAGGAACTAAAGAGCCTCTTGAAGGTGAAAGAGTAGAGTGAAAAAGCTGACTTAAAACTCAACATTCAATAAACTAAGGTCATGGCATCTGGTCCCATCGCTTTATGGCAAATAGATGGGGAAACAACAGAAACAGTAACATACTTTATTTTCTTGGCCTCCAAAATCACTGTATATGGTGACCGAAGCCATGACATTAAAAGATGCTTCCTCCTTAGAAGGAAAGCTATGACAAACCTAGACAGTGTATTAAAAAGCAGAGACATTACTTTTCTAGACAAAGCTATGGTTTTTCCAGTAGTCATGTATGGATGTGAGAGTAGGACCATGAAGAAGGCTGAGAACCAAAGAAGTGATGCTTTCAAACTGTGGTTCTGGAGAAGACTCTTAAGAGTTTCTCAAATAGCAAGGAGATCAAACCAGTCTATCCTAAAGGAAATCAATCCTGAATATTCATTGGAAGGACTGATGCTGAAGCTGCAATACTTTGGTGATATGATGTGAAGAGCTGACTCACTGGAAAAGACCCTGATGGTGGGAAAGATTGAGGGCAGGAGGACAAGGGGATGATAAAGGATGAGATGGTTGGATGGCATCACTGCCTCAATGGATATGAGTTTGAGCAAACTCTGAGAGATAATGATGGGCAGGGAATCCTGGCATGCTGCAGTCCATGGGGTTGCGAAGAATTGGACATGACTTAGCCACTGAACAACAACAGCAACATTACAGAATTGAGATATTGGAGTTGTACTATTTTGCATATTTTGACTTAGACTTCTGATGCAGAAACATCAGACAGAGAACATATGGATAGATCAACAGAGTTATCTTCATTTCATACAATGACAAATCACTGTTGGAGAGGCCTTATACTAAAATTGCTTGTCTATCTCATACTCCCTAGTGGAAACACCTCTGCAGTATCTCTGCCAAGCGACTATCCAACCTTTGCTTAAAAAAAAAAAAAAAAAAACTAAGTTGTTCCAAAGTTCATTATCCCTTGAGTCACCTCATTCTGTTAATGAAAACTGTTTTATACTAGAAAATTCCACCTTTATGTCAAGCCGAACCTTCTAACTTGAAATTTCTGCCACAGATCCCGGTTCTGTCCTGTGTACGATGTAAAGCAAATCTAATCCCTCATCAGTTCACAAAAATAAGAGCAAAAATGTGCCCCTGTATTTTCTTCCTATCAGCTTTCAAGTTTATGCTTATAACCACTGTGTGATATGGTTTTAGGTCTCTTTACCATCTGCTTGGCCTTTTTTGAACAGTGTAGCTTGACTGAATCCCTCCTGGAATGCAATGTCTAAAACTAAATGTAGTCAGGCCATAAAAAAACAGATGGGTCCCACCTGCAAGTTTTCATAGCAGCAATATCATTGAGTTCACATATTTTATGTGTTCGGCCAATCCTTTATCAACTGTACTGCTTTGAAATCATGTTAGTTTTTCTGTTATTATTCCTTTATTATTGTTTTGACTCATAACAATCATAAGAAAAATATCAAATGCTTAGGGTTTGAGAGAGGTGTACATGATCAGTTGCTTCAGTCATGTCTGACTCTTTGCGACCCTATGGACTGCAGCCTGCCAGACTCCTCAGTCCATGGGATTCTCCAGTAACTGGAGTGGGTGTCCATGCCCTCCTCCAGATTCTAACCCAGGGGTTGAACCCACGTCTCTTATATCTCCTGCACTGGCAGGCAGATTCTTTACCACTACTGCCACCTGGGAAACGCTTGAGAGAGGAATTTTCAGATTTCTACTCTTGCACTTATTAACTATGGGACTCTGGAAGCTACCTCACCACCCTGACCTTTAGTTTTCTTATACACTAAGTAGGATTAATAATTTTTACCAAGGTGTTCTTGGGATTCATTAGAGTAACTAATACTGTTCCAGAAACAGAAATCAGTACATAATAAATGATCATATAAAGTGGTAATATCAATTTTAAAATATAAAGTCAGAAGCATGGAAATGAAGCAGCATCAAATATGAAAACTATAAGGACTGATTATTTGTTAGGTTTGAGTTTCAAACTTAGTCCTGATATTTCAGGAAACAAAACAGTAACTAAAACTTGCACAATACACATTATTACAAAACAGAAAGTCCATAAATTTCTAAGGAAAGGCAGCATTTTTTTTCATGAAATCATATTCTGAGATAATATTTTATTTGAGGTATTGCATTGACGTGCAGATAATCTTGTATTCAAAGCCTATCAAGAGACATGGAGGCCATTCACTTTATACCAAACGTCATAACAAGCAACACAATATTGTTATGTGTGGCACTACACTAAACACTTCCTATATGCATGTTTCATGAGAAGGTATCGTTAGTACCTGTATTTTGGTGAAGAGGAGAGTTCTGCTTGGAGAGGAAAATGAAGGGTGGAAGGTCACACTGGAAACCATACTTCCACCCTCAGCCCATCTAACTCTGCTCCCTTATCTTTTAACTTCTTAGATCTACTGCCCATCTCTGGGTTATTAAATCTAGTTAGCTCAGCTCTTCCTACATCTCTCAAAGCCATGGGAGCAAAGCCTGCTAGTCACTACCTTTTTTCTTTGTTGTCAATTTTTAATACTTATTGGGTATAGAAAAATTACTTTTGCCAGTCTTCTTCCAACTCTGACTGTCTTCAGCAGAATGACAACCACTTTGGTCACTTTTTCTCTGTCTCCTGGTCTACTGCTTCATCCACACCCTACACCCATATGCTGATCATTTTCCAGATGCCTATTTGATGTTCTCTGCTTCTGTTCTAATGTCATGTCCCAGGGCTTTATCCATTTTTTTCTAGGTTTACTTCCTTGATTTTTTTGGTAACCCTCATTTTCTACAGTCTCTAGTTCTTCATTTTCAACTGCCTGTTCTATGTTCCATATGGATAACTCACAGATCTATCCATGTACACACTTAAATTCAGCTTTCTCTCAGTTGTCCTCCTCTGGCTGCATTCTCTATGGCAGTGACTGTCTACTACTAACAATTCTTTCATTATTTTCACGTATGTTTCATTATGTTTTTAAAGCTTTGTAAACTATGCCTCTTGAGAAACCTATATGCAGGTCAGGAAGCAAAACTTAGAACTGGACATGGAACAACAGACTGGTTCCAAATAAGAAAAGGAGTACGTCAAGGTTATATACTGTCACCCTGCCTATTTAACTTATATGCAGAGTACATCATGAGAAACGCTGGGCTGAAAGAAGCAAAAGCTGGAATCAAGATAGCTGGGAGAAATATCAATAACCTCAGATATGCAGATGACACTACCCTTACTGCAGAAAGTGAAGAGGAACTAAAGAGCCTCTTGATGAAAGTGAAAGAGGAGAGTGAAAAGGTTGGCTTAAAGCTCAACATTCAGAAAATGAAGATCATGGCATCCGGTCCCATCACTTCATGGCAAATAGATGGAGAAACAGTGGAAACAGTGGCAGACTTTATTTTGGGGGGCTCCAAAATCACTGCAGATGGTGACTGCAGTCATGAAATTAAAAGATGCTTACTCCTTGGAAGGAAAATTATGACCAACCTAGATAGCATATTCAAAAGCAGAGACATTACTTTGCCCACAAAGGTCCATCTAGTCAAGGCTATGATTTTTCCTGTGGTCATGTATGGATGTGAGAGTTAGACTGTGAAGAAAGCTGAGCGCTGAAGAATTGATGCTGTTGAACTGTGGTGTTGGAGAAGACTTTTGAGAGTCACTTGGACTGCAAGGAGTTCCAACCAGTCCATTCTAAAGGAGATCAGTCCTGGGTTTTCTTTGGAAGGAATGATGCTGAAGCTAAAACTCCAGTATTTTGTCCACCTCATGTTGAAGAGTTGACTCATGGGAAAAGACTGTGATGCTGGGAGGGATTGGGGGCAGAAGGAGAAGAGGACAACAGAAGATGAGATGTCTGGATGGCATCATCAACTCAATGAATGTGAGTCTGAGTGAACTCTGGGAGTTGGTGATGGACAGGGAGGCCTGGTGTGCTGCAATTCATGGGGTCAAAAAGAGTCGGACACCACTGAGCGACTGAACTGAACTGAACTGAAACTATACTCATTCTGTTTATATTTCCTTCTTTAAAATCTTCAAAACATCCTAAATGCTAGCATGATAAAACTAAAACTCCTTAGTCTGATACTTAAGATTTTCATAAATTTCATCCCAAACCACCCTTCCAATCTTAATGATTGTATTTTTCACACACTCAATGTTCCAGCCCAATTGATTGACTTGGTATTCTTCATTATCTCCTACATATTCCCCTATCTAATTTTGCTAATATTGGAAAAAATAACTGAGGTTCTTCTAATGTTCAGCTCCGTAAATCCAAAATCTTAATCACTCTTCCAGGTCCAACTGAGATTCTAAACACTACTTTGTATTTAGGTGATAAGAGGTGTTCTTGTTGCTGCCCTGGCCTAAGGCGGCCCCTAGTGGTTATAATGTCTAGATCATTGTGCTGAAGTTAATAGCTTCAAACCAACGTTCAGTTCAGTTCAGTCACTCAGTCGTATCCGATTCTTTGCGACCCCATGATTCACAGCACGCCAGGCCTCCTTGTCCATCACCAACTCCTGGAGTCTACACAAACTCATTTTCATAGAGTTGGTGATGCCCTACAGACATCTCATCTTCTGTCGTCCCCTTCTCCTCCTGCCCCCAATCCCTCTCATAATCAGAGTCTTTTCCCGTGAGTCAACTCTTTGAATGAGGTGGCCAAAGTAGTGGAGTTTCAGCTTTAGCATCAGTCCTTACAGTGAAAACCCAAGACTGATCTCCTTTAGGATGGGCTGGTTGGAACTCCTTGCATTCAAAGGGACTCTTAAGAGTATTCTCCAACACTTCAGTTCAATGGCATCAATTCTTCAGTGGTCAGTTTTCTTCACAGTCCAACTCTCATATCCATACATGACCACTGGAAAAACCATAGCTTTGACTAGACGGACCTTAGTTGGCAAAGTAATGTCTCTGCTTTTGAATATGCTATCTAGATTGGTCATAATTTTCCTTCCAAGAAGTAAGCATCTTTTAATTTCATGGCTGCAATCACCATCTGCAGTGATTTTGGAGCCCCCAAAAATAAAGTCTGCCACTGTTTCCACTGTTTCTCCATCTATTTGCCATGAAGTGATGGGACCGGATGCCATGATCTTCATTTTCTGAATGTTGAGTTTTAAGCTAACTTTTTCACTCTCCTCTTTCGCTTTCATCAAGAGGCTCCTTAGTTCCTCTTCACTTTCTGCCATAAGGGTGGTGTCATCTGCTTATCTGTGGTTCTTGATATTTCTCCCGGCAATCTTGATTCCTGCTTGTGCTTCTTCCAGGCCAGCGTTTCTCATGATGTGCTCTGCATATAAGTTAAATAAGCAGGGTGACAATATATAGCCTTGACGTACCCCTTTTCCTATTTGGAACCAGTCAGTTGTTCAGTGTCTGGTTCTAACTGTTGCTTCCAGACCTGCATATAGCTTTCTCAAGAGGTAGATCAGGTGGTTGGTATTCCCATCTCTTTCAGAATTTTCCCACAGTGTATGGTGATCCACACAGTCATGTGCTTTGGCATAGTCAATAAAGCAGAAATAGGTGTTTTTCTGGAACTCTCACTTTTTCGATGATCCAGCGGATGTTGGCAATTTGATCTCTGGTTCCTCTGCCTTTTCTAAAACCAGCTTGAACATCTGGAAGTTTACAGTTCACATATTGCTGAAGCCTGGCTTGAAGAATTTTAAGCATCACTTTACTAGCATGTGAGATTAGTGCAATCATGAGGTAGTTTGAGCATTCTTTGGCATTACCTTTCTTTGAGATTGGAATGAAAACTGACATTTTCCATTCCTCTGGCCATTGCTGAGTCTTCCAAATTTGATGGCATATTGAGTGCAGTACTTTCACAGCATCATCTTCCAAGATTTGAAACAGGTCAACTGGAATTCCATCACCTCCACTAGCTTTGTTGATAGACTTCCCTGGTGATGCTTTCTAAGGCCCTCTTGACTTCACATTCCAGGATGTCGGGCTCTAGCTTAGTGATCACACCATCGTGATTATCTGGGTCATGAAAATCTTTTTTTGTACAGTTCTTCTGTGTATTCTTGCCACCTCTTCTTAATATCTTCTGCTTCTGTTAGGTCCATACAATTTCTGTCCTTTACCGAGCTCATCTTTGCATGAAGTGTCCCCTTGATATCTCTAATTGTCTTGAAGAGATCTCTAGTCTTTCCCATTCTGTTGTATTTCATTTATTTCTTTGCATTGATCACCTAGGAAGGCTTTCTTATCTCTCCTTGCTATTCTTTGGAACTCTGCATTCAAATGCATATATATTTCTTTTTCTCCTTTGCTTTTTCCTTCTCTTCTTTTCACAGCTATTTGTAAGGCCTCTTCAGACAACCACTTTGGTTTTTTGCATTTCTTTTTCATGAGTGTGGTCTTGATCCCTGTCTCCTGTACAATGTCACGAACCTCCATCCATAGTTTATCACACACTCTGTCCATCAGGTCTAGTCACTTAAATCTATTTCTCACTTCCACTGTATAATCATAAGGGACTTGATTTAGTTTATACCTGAATGGTCTAGTGGTTTTCCTTACTTTTTTCAATTTAAGTTTGAATTTGGCAATAAGGTGTTCACGATCTGAGCCACAGTCAGCTCCCGGTCTTGATTTTGCTGACTGTATAGAGCTTCTCCATCTTTGGTTGCAAAGAATATAATCAATCTGATATTGATGTTGACCATCTAGTGATGTTCTTGTGTAGAGTCTTCTCTTGTGTTTTTGGAAGAGGGTATTTGCTATGATCAGTGTGTTCTCTTGGCAAAACTCTATTAGCCTTTGCCCTGCTTCATTCCATACTCCAAACCAATGAAACACAAACAAATCCGAAGATAGTTTTTCCATTTGTATAGAGAGTGAAGTAAGCCAGAAAGAAAAACACCAATACAGTATAATAACATATATATATATATATACATATATGTGGAATTTAGAAAGATGGTAATGATAACCCTATATGCGAGACAGCAAAAGAGATACAGATGTATAGAACAGTCTTTTGGAGGGCGAAGATGGGATGTTTGGGAGAAAGGCATTGAAACATGTATATTATCATATGTGAAATGAACCATCATTCCAGGTTTGATGCATGATACAGGATGCTTGGGGCTGTTGCACTGGGATGACCCAGAGGGATGGTATGGGGAAGGAGGGGGGAAGGGGGTTCCGGGTTGGGAACTCATGTACACCTGTGGTGGATTCATGTCAATGTATGGCAAAACCAATACAATATTGTAAAGTAATTAGCCTCCAATTAAAATAAATAAATTTATATTAAAAAAGAAAGAAATCATATAAAGAAAATATAAAATCAAGCAAGACAACACATGGAGACCAATATATTGATAAGCTCCCCTTTTCATGTTCTCTCTTAGCCCCATTTATCTTTTACATCAGTTACAGAATTATAATTAAATCAAATAAGTTATTTGCCCACTTTTTACTGTCTGACTCACTCCGCTAATCTATAAACTCCATCAGAGCTGGGGTTTATTTGACCTGTTTCCTTAGTACAGTGCCCGGCACATAGTAGTGATTCATATATTTATTGAATGAATGATCTTCCCCCATCACCCTACACTCAAAAGTAGGAGCTCACATGTTTCTTGAATGAATTAACTTTCCCCTCAAAGTTTCACTCATATTTCTCAGTGTTAAATAATTTCTGTATTCTAATCTAGTACTATGTTGCTACACAGCTCTCCTCCTTTACCTGGGCCTCAGTTTCCCAAGCTGGGCCATCTAAGAAGGCTTCCAAAAATTATAATCCTTATAGTGGAAGTAAATATGATTTACATAAAACCTCAACCTCATGTCTTTTGAGTCCTCACTTTTCTTCAGATAGTGCAGCTCAGATTTTCATGAGTGATACTGGTCACTTCTGAACAAATGTAACCACTTAGATGTAAATTAATTGTCCACAACATGCCTTTCTAATAACAAAAACACTACAATAGAGCACAATGTTGTTGAAGTGCTAAAATTATTCATTTGAAGAATGACTATTTTGAGCCTAAAGATTTTTCAATTAAATCAATCTAAATTTTCAGTACCAAAGAAGTAATTTCTCATCATTTTCCATTAGCTTATTTTGTTTTGTTTTTGTTCACATAAAAAAAACAGGAGAAAGAAATCTTCAGTGACTCTCCATTATCTATGGAATAGAGTATAGGCTCCTAATCTTGGAATTAAGATCTACCACAATTTGTACAATGGTTTGAATAATTACCTTCAATGGATCACACTGGCACATACAAGCCTTTGGCCCCAAGGTCATAATCAGAGATGGCTACTATTTACTGAGAACTAAGATTAGAATTTTAAACTATTTTGAATTCTCACAGTGACTCTAATTTAGGTATTTATACCCCTTTCACAGATTAGAAAATAGACTCATAGTTGAGGAGTAATAAAGAGATAATAGGAATTGTCTGAGTTAGTATTCAGCCCTAGCTGTGTGATTTCAAAACATACATTCCTTTCATTTGAGGAATGTAGCTCCAAAATTACATTGTTTAATGAAAAATCAATCCTTACCCAATTAGGACTGCAGCATATTTCAGTCTATTGTAGACAACATGTATTATCAGAGACCCAATTCTTCATTCAAATGCACAAATTGGCTCTGCCACAACTGTATCTCCAGAAGCTATTAAGGAATTTCCCAGTAGATTTCAAACCTCAGTTTGCAATCATCATAATTTCTTCTTTCCCAGTTGACTGGTGTTAATTTTATCTAAGGTAAAAATGATCTGGTAAGGGCACATTTCAAATTCCCTTTTCCCCTCTAATCATTTACTGCCTTCCCATATACAGGGACTTATCAACATAGGATACTCTAGGTAAACATGGATCACTTAAGGATTTAGCCACACAACTCTAGGCCCCATTGAGTTGGGATAAATCCATTTAAGGAGGAAGATAATTTGACTAAACTGGAGAACACATTCAGTGGCCTCACAGGAATCTATTCACCAGGCCTCCTCCTAGTCTTTTATATCAGGATATTGCTACTCTAGGTTCATTTATGCTGAAAGCCTAACCTTCTACCTCCATGGTCCAGTTTATCACAGTGAATTCCATGACAGTAGATCTGATTCTCCTGAGGAATAAACCCAGCGGAAAGACCATGAACTCAGCTTCAGCAGAAGTTTTAGACCTGGAAAGTGAAAGTGTTAGTCACGCAGTTGTGTCTGATTCTTTGTGGACCCATGGACTATAGCCTCCCATTCTCCTCTGATGGGATTTTCCAGGCAATAGTACTAGAGTGGGTAGCCATTCCCTTCTCCAGGGGATCTTCCTGATCCAGTGATCAAAGCTGGGTTTCCTACATTGTGGTCAGATTCTTTACCACCTGACCCATAAGGGAAGCCCTTAGACTTGGAATCTGCATATATTTAAATAGTCCATATATGGGTTTCTTGAGATTTATAAAACATGTGAAATTATTATGTGAATCATAGTATATATGCATACCCTTCCCCATCAAATGTTTGGGAAAGGGTCTGCTACTTTCATCATATTCTCAACAGAATCTTTTGTCCCTTCCCCTAAATTGAAAACCATTGCCCTAAATTTTTATGTGTAGCCAATACTTCCCTTTCCTTCTTTTGTCAATTTAGTAAGTTTGACAGCCAGGTTAAAGGTCAAATTGTATGGTTGTCAATCTGGGTTAGGGGAGGTATTAGTGAGGTCCTAGCAGGAAATATGGGCTTCCCTGGTGGCTCAGTGGTAAAGAATCTGCCTGCAATGCAGGAGACACAGAAGACCTGGGTTCGATTCCTGAGACAGGAAGATCCCCTGGAGGAGGGCCTGGCAACCCACTCCAGGAATATATCCTTGAGTATCCCATGGACAGAGGAGCATAGAGGGCCTCAGTCCAAAGGTCTCAAAGAGTTGGACATGACTGAAGTGACTTAGCATGCACACAGAAGAAAATATGCAGTTCAGAACAGCTAAAAATGCTGAACAGTTAAGAAAATAGAGGAAAATGTAAATAAGTCCCAGCATGCAATAAAGTATTGGGGTCTGCACCTTGGGCACAGAGTAAGTTCTGTAGAGAAACAGAGGAGGAATTAAGAAATGTTGGTCTTGGTGGGATACTCTCATAAGTAATAGATAGACTGTTATCAGGGAAAGAAGTATCTCCAAGAGGACTAACTCCTCTTTGAAAACTGAATCCTCTTCTCTGAAGCACTGTAATCTCATCCAAACATGACTCCTCCTTTGAAAATTCTTCTAAACATAGCAAAACAGACTTCAGTATTTGCAGAACATTATACACTAAAGACAGAGAAAGAGATGGCACCCCGCTCCAGTACTCTTGCTTGGAAAATCCCATGGATGGAGGAGCCTGGTAGGCTGCAGTCCATGGGGTTGCGAACAGTCAGACACGACTGAGGGACTTCACTTTCACTTTTCATTTTCATTCATTGGAGAAGGAAATGGCAACCTGCTCCAGTGTTCTTGCCTGGAGAATCCCAGGGACGGGGGAGCCTGGTGGGCTTCCGTCTATGGGGTTGCACAGAGTCGGACACGACTAAAGCGACTTAGCAGCAGCAGCAACATACACTAAAGAGGAAAGAAAAACACAAATCTTTTCATCTTGCAGTTTCCTTTTGTCTTGGCAGTAATATTATAACAGCATATTCATGGGATAAATGGGATAAATGCATCAGGAAGCATGATTCCTTATAATTGTATGAGTGTACCAGAAGAATCCAGTTAACCCCAGTCTTCTCCTTAATAATACTGGGTATGCTCAAACTCCTATCACAAAGCTCTTGACACTCTTATGTCTTATTGTGCTATTACTTGTTTCCATTTCACTTCATACCACAATATGTTTCATTCAAATCCTAGTCTATGAAATTCATCTTCACATTTTTAATGCCACTTACTTCTCATCTCTCTTACAAGTTGCTTTTGAGTACCATAATCTAGTGCTATATTCTCATAGGTGGCAATCAGAATGTGGAATGCTCAATTAAAATTCACTACCTCAAAATTCACTTTACACACACACAATTTTTTAATTAATTTATTTAATTGGAGGCTAATTACCTTACAATATTGTAGTGGTTTTTTGCCATACATCGACATGAATCAGCCATGGGCACACATGTGTTCCCCATCCAGAATTCCCCTCCCACCTCTCTCCCCATCCCATCCCCCAGGGTCATCTCAGTGCACCAGCCCTGAGCACCCTGTCTCATGCATCGAACCTGGACTGGCAATCTGCTTCACATATGATAATATACACATTTCAATGCTACCCTCACAAATCAACCCATCCTCGCCTTCTCCCACAGAGTCCAAAAGATTGTTCTTTACATCTGTGTCTCTTTTGCTGTCTCACATATAGGGTCATCATTACCATCTTTCTAAATTCCATATATATGTGCTAGTATACTGTATTGGTGTTTTACTTTCTGACTTACTTCACTCTGTTTAATAGGCTCCTGTTTCATCCACTTCATTAGAACTGACTCAAATGCATTCTTTGTGATGGCTGAGTAATATTCCATTGTGTATATGTACCACAGCTTTCTTATCCATTCATCTGCCGATGGGCATCTAGGTTGCTTCCATGTCCTGGCTATTGAAAACAGTGCTGTGATGAACATTGGGGTACATATGTCTCTTTCAATTCTGGTTTCCTCAGTGTGTATGCCCAGCAGTGGGATTGTGGGATCTATTTCCAGTTTTTTTAAGGAATCTCCACACTGTAGATTCTATAGTGGCTGTACTAGTTTGCATTCCTACCAACAGTGTAAGAGGGTTCCTTTTTCTCTGCACCCTCTCCAGCATTTATTTTTTGTAGACTTTTGGATAGCAGCCATTCTGACTGGTATGGGATGGTACCTCATTGTGTTTTTGATTTGCATTTCTCTGATAATGAGTGATGCTGAGCATCTTTTCATGTGTTTGTTAGCCATCTGTATGTCTTCTTTGGAGAAATGTCTGTTTAGTTCTTTGGCCCATTTTTTGATTGGGTTGTTTATTTCTCTGAAATTGAGCTGCAGGAGTTGCTTGTATATTTTTGAGATTAATTCTTTTTTAGTTGCTTTGTTTGTTATTATTTTCTCCCATTCTGCAGGCAGTCTTCTCACATTACTTATAGCTTCCTTTGTTGTGCAAAAGCTTTTAAGTATTATTAGGTCCCATTTGTTTATTTTTGCCTTTATTTCCATTACTCTGGGAGGTTGGTCATAGAGGATCCTGCTCTGATTTATATCAGAGAGTGTTTTGCCTATTTTTTCCTCTAAGAGTTTTATAGTTTCTGGTCTTATGTTTAGATCTTTAATCCATTTTCAGTTTATTTTTTACATGCATGCAATTTTATTAAAAAGAACAAGCTTAATAACATTGATTCTAAATTCAATCATGACTATTTGTTGACCTCTCTGTCATCATAAGACAATAAGATTCCACTGAAGAGTCCTTCTTGTATTTTGGACCACACCATGAGCTGAAAGCAAAGAAACAAATGGGTGAAGGTCATGAGGTATTTATAATAATTTACATTTCTGATTCCAAAGGACACCTATGCTCATTGTAAATCATTTAAAAGCATACATAGCATAGATATTTATATACAGTACAGATATACACAGACCACATGTGAACATCTATATGAAGAAACAAAAATAACCCATATAAGTAAAATGTTCTTTTAATATTTGGGGGCATTTCATTCCCACTATCTTTCCCTCATATTGTATATACACATGGTCATGTGGCACACACACTTGTGCATTCATAAATCATAGCCTTACTATTATTGGCTCTATGTTATCAGTCAAATCATATAACTTCAATAAGCTTCAGATTCCTCATTTTTTTTAATGGAGGAAAATAATCTCAGCCTCCAAGAGGAGTTGTAAGATTTAAATGGATAAATGTAAAGCAGTCATCAAAGTGCCTGGCACATAGTAAGTGCTGAGTAAATGTCAGTTGAGGTTGACATTATTGCTGTTATTGTAATTGTACTTTATATACAATGTAGGGATGTGCTTCCCTGGTGGCTCAAATGGTAAAGAATCTGCCTGCAAAGCAGACCCAGATTTGATCACTGGGTTGGAAAGATCCCATGGAGAAGGAAATGACAACCTACTCCAGTAGTCTTGTCTGGAGAATTCCATGGACAGAGCAGCCTGGCAGGCTACAACCCATGGGGGTCACAAAGAGTTGGACACCATTGAGCGACTAACACTTTCACTTTTTTTTCGTACAATATTCTAATATAGTTTCTTAGTGTACCTTTTTTTAGAACTCAAAAGCACTCTATTTATGGGTGCACCATAATTTGTTCTACCTATTCCCTCATTTGAGTCATTTAGATGGTTTCTAATTTTTTATACCTCACATCATAATGAATATCTTTCTCCAAATTTATTTTTGCTATATCTCTATTTACTTAGAATAGATGACCAGAAGTAGAATTCTTTTGTTTTAGATGATTAAAAATCTTGCCTACTGTATTTATTGTGTTTAGTTTATTTTCCTCTGATCATTCTGGAAAGCTTTCTTTTATCAAGAAACCCTTTTGGGGAATAATCAACTAGTTCTGTTAGGATGCATTTAATATACACAGTGTAAAAATCATAATAGGATGGCAAACAACTACCTCTCCCTCACACTACTCTCTAGGGCACACTATTAATTATTACTGAATATGTTCTTTACTCCTTTCTTAAGTACACGATTCTCCCTCTATATGTACCAAAGGATTTAATAAGTTTTTAAATACATTTATGCCCATGGTTTCGTCTAAATGTTGCCTAACTCCTGGGGTATAATTAATATTTTAACAGAAAATGAAAAATGAAAGCATTAGTTGCTCAGTTGTGTCCAACTGTTTGTGACCTCCACGGACTGTAATGCACCAGGCTCCTCTGTCTATGGGATTCTCCACATGAGAATACTGGACTGGGATACCATTTCCTGCTCGTTCTCTTGTTGTCTTCATTACCATCATTGGTATAGCTTGCAATACCCCTTCTCCTCCCCTCTTCTTCTAGTCTCTGAAAAAGAGAATATAAATTTAGACTTTCTTCTTTGCCTATTCAAATAGATATCATTACTAAAATTGTCTAAGCTTGTTTGGGTTTTATTTGCTTGGTTTTATGTTTTGTTCCATTTTATTGGCATTACTTTCTATAAAATGAGACATTTTCATTTCTTATCCTTTCAAACAACCACGAAGCCTGCAATGTTTGATTTTGGACTTAGAACACCAGAAAACCAGAAACACCAGAAGGGGATCTTCTGAACCCATGGATTGAACCTGGGTCTACCATATTGCAGGAAGATTATTTACCATCTGAACCACCAGGCAAGCCCCAGTACAAGTTTCCCTTTAACAGAAGGTAACTGTAATGATTGGCCATGGCTTCCCAATCTTTAACCAATATTGTAGAAGGATGCCACTTTTTTTTTAAAGACAGGAAAAGAGATGTATATCAAACTTTTGATCAGTATGGCTCAGTGAGTTTGTGCATTTGCACATACCTTCCAATGATATAGCAATCACAGATTAAAGCAAAACAAAATAGATATGTCTAATCTCAAAAATATGATATATATCGTCCAGGATCAGAAACAGAATAGAATCACAAATCACTGAGTAGGCTGGAGCCACAGATTTCTGGTGTTCTAAGTCCAAAAGCAGACATTGCAGGCTTCATGGTTGTTTGAAAGGATAAGAAATGAAAATGTCCCATTTCATTGGAAGTAATGCCAAGAAAAAGGAACAAAACATAAAACGAAGCAAATAAAACCCAAACAAGCTCAGACAGTTTTAGTAATGATATCTATTTAAATAAGCAAAGAATAAAGTCTAACTTTATATGATCTTTTTCAGAGACTAGAAATAGAGGGAAGGAGAAGTGGGGTTTGGAGCTATTTCAATGATGGCAATGAAGACAACAAGAGAATGATGAAGTGGGGTGATACATCCTAAAAGCTATCAAGATATATTATTAACATGGAGGAAAAAGACACATAAATATATGGAAATGTTATTTAAAAGAGAGTTTATAGCAAGCCAAGGGAGAAAAGATAGGCTACTTAGTAAAGGTGCTGAGCAACTGGCTATTCATTTAGAAGCTTAGATTTTTCTCCCCTGTTACAAAAATTATAAATGGGTTAGAGATTTCAATGATTAAACATGGTCTTAAAATGATTCAACAACAATATGCAAGACTCTTAAGTGATTTTGAGGCAGGGAATGATTTCCTTGCTTCTTTTTGCAAGGGATAACATACAAATTTATGTTTATAAATCAACCTAGCTTCAACTTTGAGAATTTACCCCCTCCTAGAGGTGCGGATGATTTCTTAAAGGAGATACAAAGAAATACATGAACAAATCATGGTAGTGATAAATTCATCTATATTATATTAACATTTTACATGCAAAAAGCATCACAAAAATAGAGGCAAGGAGTGATGGCATCTTGGTGGAATAAAACTTTCCTGCTTTTTGTCCTCCCACATAATAAAAATAATTTGGTACCCATCCAGACAAAAGTGTCTTTGTGGGAACTATGGGATCCAGCATCATATACCAAGGGACCCTGGGAGAGTCTCACCCACCTGTGCATTAGGTAATAGGCATAAATACCTGGTAGTGTCCTGTGAACCAGCTCCCACCCCTCTTAGTCACAGTCCAAAAGCCCCTGGGAAAATACTATCCTAGACAATAACCCACAGATGGGAGAACTTTTGTAGTAGTCCAGGTTTGCAAATAAAAACTTCCAGCACACCACTGAAACAAAAGTAAAAAATATGAGGTTGGATACACTGTAGAGGGTGAAAGGAATAGCCTGACTTAAACCACATCACCCCTCCCCCAAAGCAAAACAGCTTAGGGTCAAAAGACATATTCTTGGGCCATGATTTCTCTCAAAGGGGAAAGTAAGAGCATGTGAGTAAGCACCTGGCTTCCCCAGCTGTTCAGGAAGCTGACAAAGAGACTGATTACTCTCTTACCACATCCAGAGTAGGAAATCATGAGATGCATGACTGAGGAGCAGGAAGTGGCTGGGAGAGGGGCAGATAGGACTCCTGGAGGGCATTAAAGGGATGCAAATCCTACTAACTACATCACAGACTCCATCAATAAGCCTACCCAGGAGTTGCTGGAAACACCTCACCCACAGAAAAGCTATGGTTTTTAACCACGGAAAGCTATGGTTTTTCCAGTAACGTTGCCCCAAAATTCCCCTAATGGTACTCCCAGTGCTCAGAGCACTTAACATACAAACACCTACACCCTGTGGCTAGCTCCCAATGTACATCTGCAATTGAGGCAGTGACAGAGCTTTGGCAGATGGCTAGTGAGCATGCACAGAAAGTTGACCCAAAACCACAAGCTAAGAACAGATGGCAAACTTGAGATTTACCTTTAGGAAAACAAAAAGGAGGCTGTCGGCATCTGGGTTGATACATGGCAGGTTGAGACAAGGAATAAAGCTTAAAAATTCTGCCACTAGAGCGAGCAAGAAGCATGGGACAGATCTCAGAACACGTTCTGAGAAAGACTCAGAAATCCTACCAGGACTGACAGGGGTTTCTCTCCCCAAGGCAGTTAGTAAAAACTGCAGGAAATGACCCCTAATTCAGATGCTAAGAGAACAACACAAAACTCAGTCAGTTCAGTCACTCAGTCCTGTCCAACTCTTTGTGACCCCATGGACTGCAGCACGCCAGGTTTCCCTGTCCATCACCAACTCCCAGAGTCTACTCAAAGTCATGCCCATTGAGTCAGTGATGCCATCCAACCATCTCATCCTCTGTTGTCCCCTTCTCCTCCTGCCTTCAATCTTTCCTAGCATCAGGGTTTTTCCAATGAGTCAGTTCTTCACATAAGGTGGCCAAGTATTGGATTTTCAGCTTCATCATCAGTCCTTCCAATGAATATTCAGGATTGATTTCCTTTAAGATTGACCGATTTGATCTCCTTGCAGTCCAAGGGACTCTCAAGAGTCTGTTGTAATACCACAGTTGAAAACCATCAGTTCTTCGGTGCTCAGATTTCTTTATAGTCCAACTCTCATACATGACTCTCATATATGACCATACATGACTACTGGAAAAATCATAGCTCTGAATTGATGGACCTTTGTTGGCAAATCAATGTCTCTGCTTTTTGATAGGCTGTCTAGGTTGGTCATAGCTTTTCTTCTAAGGAACAATTGTCTTTTAATTTCATAGCTGCAGTCACCATCTGCAGTGATTTTGGAGCTCAAGAAAATAAAGTCTGTACTGTTTCCATTGTTTCCCCATCTATTTGCCATGAAGTGATGGGCCTGGATGCCATTGTCTTAGGTTTTTGAATTTTGAGTTTTAAGCCATCTTTTTCACTCTCCTCTTTCACACAAAACTACAAAGAATATAAAAAATTAAGGATGCATGACACCACCAAAGGATCACAATAATCTTCCAGTAACCAACCCTAAAGACATGGAGCTCTGAGATTTACCTGGTAAAGAATTCAAAATAACTGATTTAAGGAAACTCAGTGAGCTACAAGAAAACACAGAAAGCTTAAAGAAATAAGGAGAACAATTCAGGAACAAAATAATAAGTTTAAAAAAGGGATAGAAATCATAAAGAACCAAACACAAATTCTAGAGTTGAAGGACACAATGAATGAAATTAAAAATGCTTTAACGGGCAACAACACCAAAACAGATCTAACAGAAGACAGAATATGAGATGTGGAAGTAAGGAATGTTAAATTTATCCAACAGAAGAAAACAGAAACAACAAAGAATGGCAAAGAATGAAAAAAAAAAACCTACTTGACCTATGTGAATCAATCAAAATAAACAATTTTGTGAATTATAGGAATTCCAGAAGGAGAGAAAAAGGAGAAGGGGTCAAATGGCATTTTAAAAGAAATAATGGCTGTGTATTTCCCAAATCTGGAAATAGATTTGGATACTTGAGCTCACAAATCTCATTGGTCACTAAACAAACGTGGCATCCTCTCTGGAAGCACACCTAACCACTTCTAGTTTGGCATTGCTTGCTTCAAATTAACTTTTGTTCAAGTAAACTATTAATAAAAAATCAGAGCAAAAGATCTTCTCCAAGACATATTATAATAAAACTGTCAGAATTTTTTAAAAAGCAATTAAGCAGCAAAAGATGAAAAGCTTAAAATTTACAAGAGAACCCCATTAAGATTATCAGCATATTTCTCAGTAGAAACCATGAAAGCAGAGTTGGATGATATATTCAAAGTGCTGAAAAAAAAAAAAAAAAAAACTTTGCCAATCAGGAATATTCTATCTGGCAAAGTTATTCTTCAGAAATGAAGAACTTTCTCAGATAAACAAAGCTGATAGAATTCATCTCAACTGGATCTACCTTACATCAAATGCTGAAATGAATCATTCAAGTTGAAATGAAAGGATACTAGTTAGCAATATTAAAACATATAAAAATATAACACACTAGTAAAGGTAAGTATATAGTTAAATACAGAATATTCTAAAATTGTAATATAGTGGTATAGTAACCACTTAACTCTAGTAAAAAAGTTAAAGGATAAATATTAAATTTAACTACACCTACAGTTACCTGTTAATGAATATTCAATTTAAAAAGGGGTAAACTGTGAAACAAAAAACAAAAATGGTTAAGAGTAAGAGGGTAGAGTTTTTGTATTGGTATAAGTTATCAACATAAAATAGATTATTATTATTATATAAGATGTTGTATGCAAGCTTCATTGTATCCACAAGGCAAAAACATTCAAAAGATTCATCAAAGATAAAAGAAAGGAATCAGGCATATTACTATTTAAAAAATCATCAACTCAAAATGGAAGAAAACAAGAAAGAAAGAAATCAACAAGGCAACTACAAAACAGCAAAAAATAATTAATAGGATTACATTAGTAAGTCCTTGTGCATGCTTAGTTGCTTCAGTCATGTCCAACTCTTTGCAACCCTCATGGATTGTAACCCGCCAGGCTTCTCTGTCTATGGGATTCTCCAGGCAAGCATACTGGAGAGGGTTGACATGCCTTCCTCCAGGGGATCTTCCCAACCCAGGAATCAAACCCAGGTCTCATGAATTGCAGGTGGATTCTTTACCAGCTGAGCCACTTGGGAAGCCCACTAAATCCTTACCTATTAATAATTATCCCAAATGAATATGAGTTAAATTCTCCTATTAAATGGATAGTGTGGCTGTATGGAAAAAGTAACAAGAACCAATTTTATGCTACCTACAAGAGACTTACTTCAGATTTATGGATACAAATAGGCTCCAAGTGAAGAGATGAAAAAAAAAAAAAAAAGAAAACATATTTCATGCAAGTGGAAATGAGAAGAGAGCTGAGTAGCTATCCTTATATCAGATAAAATTGACTTTCAGTGGAATATGGTAGCAAGAGACAAAGAAGGCTATTACATAGTGATAAAGGGATCAATTCATCAAAATATTTAACAACTATAAATATATCTGCACCCAATACTGCAGTATCTAAATATATTAAGCAAATACAGACTTGAAGAGAGAAGTAGACAACAATACAGAAACAGTAAGGGGCTTCAATATCCCACTTTCAATATCCTGACAGAAAGCATGTACTTGGACCATACTTAAGGTCAAGTGGACCAAACAGATATATAGAGAGCATTCTATCCAATAGTTTCAGAATATACGTTCTTTGCAAGCACATAAATAACATAGTCCAAGACAGAACATAAAGAGGTCATAAAACAAGGCAGCACGTTTCAAATCACATCAAGTATATTTTCTAACTGCAATAGTACAAAACTAGAAATCAATAACATGAGGAGAGCTGGAAAATTAATAAATATGTAGAAATTAAAATAACAATCTTAAATAATCATTGGGACAAAGAAGAAATCAAAAGACAAAAAAAATTATAAACAAGTGGAATTAAAAATACAATATACCAAAACCTATGGGATATAGCAAATGCAGTTCTAAAAAGGAATTTTATGGTCATAAATGCCAACATTAAAAATAAAAAGAGATATATCTCAAATAAACAATCTCTCACATCTTCCCTACTGAAAACAGTGCTGAACACTAGGGTGACTGTATCCTTTTTAATCAGTGCTTTCATTTTTTTTCTGGATATATATATCCAAAAGTGGAATTGCTGGATCATATGGTAGTTCTATTTTTAGTTTTTTGAGGAATGTCCATACTGTTTTCCATAGTGGCTGCATCAATTTAGATTCCCACTGACAGTGTAGGAGGGTTCTCTTTTCTCTACATCCTCAACAACATTTGTTACTTGCAGACTTTTTGATGATAGCCATTCTGACTGGTGTGAGGTGATACTTCATTTTGATTTGCATTTCTCCAATAATTAGCAATGTTGAACATCTTTTCATGTGCCTGTTAGCCCATCTATATCTCTTTTTTGGAAAATGTCTATTCAGCTCTTCTACCATTTATTTATTTATTTATTTATTTTATATTGAGCTACAAGAGCTACTTATATATTTGGGATATTAACCCCTTGTCAATCATATCATTTGCAAATATTTTCTCCCATTCTGTAGGTTGTGTTTTCATTTTCTTGACCATTTCCTTTGCTGTGAAAAAGCTTTTAAATTTACATAGGTCCTATTTTTAATTTTTTTTCTTTTTTTTTTCTGCCTTAAGAGACAGAGAAAAATAATATTGCTATGATTCATGTCAAGGAGTGTCCTGCTTATTTCCTTTTCCATGAGTTTTATGGCTTCAGGTCTTAAATTTAGGTCTTTAATCCTTTTTGAGTTTATTTTTGTATGTGGTATGAAGAAATGTTCTACTTTTACCTTTTAATATGTAGCTGTCCAGTAGATACGAAAGTAAAGCAAGTGTCCAATCACAGATGAATGGATAAAGAAGACGTAGTGTATATTTGTGTGTGTGTGTGCGCGTGCGTGTGTGTGTGCGTGCGTGTGTGTGTGTGTGTGTGTGTGTACACACACATGCAATATTAATCAGCCACGAAGAAGAAACAAATTTTGCAATTTACAGCAATGTGGATAGACCTAGAGAATATTATGGCTGGTGAAATAAGTCAGACAAAAAAGACAAATGCTGTATGATATCATTTATATACAGAATCTAAAAAATAACACAAATGAATGAATGTAGCAGAACAGAAACAGACTTACAGATACAGAAAACAAACTAGTAGTATCCAAGGGAAGGGAAGGAGGTAGGTAGGAGGTATGGGATTAAGAAGTATAGACTACTATGTATAAAATAGATAAACTACAGGATATATTGTAGAGTACATGAAATTATAGCCATTTTCTTATAGAATATTCATTGGAAGGACTGATGCTGAAGCTGAAACTCCAATATCTTGGCCAAATGATGTGAAGAATTGATTGATTTGAAAAGATCCCAATGCTGGGAAATATTGAAGGCAGGAGGAGAAGGGGACACCAGAGGATGAGATGGTTGGATGGCATCACTGACTCAATGGACATGAGTTTGAGTAAACTCTGGGAGTTGGTTATGGACAGGGAGGCCAGGTATGCTGCAGTCCATAGGGTCGCAAAGAGTCGGACACGACTGAGCAACTGAACTGAACCTTTAATGAAGTAAAGACTATAAAAATACTAAATCATTATACTGTATACTTAAAACCAATATAATATTGTAACTCAGCTATATTCCAATAAAATTCCTAACTTTATGCCTCAAAGTGCTAGAAAATAAGAAAAAACTAAACCCAAAGTGAGCATAAATAAAGAAATAACAATTAAAATGAAAAAGGCTATGACCAACCTAGACAGCATATTAAAAAGCAGAGACATTACTTTGCCAACAAAGGTCTATTCAAAGCTATGGTTTTTCCATTGGTCATGTATTGATGTGAGAGTTGGACTACAAAGAAAGCTGAGTGCTGAAGAATTGATGCTTTTGAACTGTGGTGTTGGAGAAGAATCTTGAGAGTCCTTTGGATTGCAAGGAAATCTAACCAGTCCATCCTAAAGGAAATCAGTCCTGACTATTCATTGGAAGGACTGATGCTGAAGCTGAAATTCCAATACTTTGGCAACCTGATGAGAAGAATTGACTCATTGGAAAAGATCCTGATGCTGGGAAAGACTGAAAGCAGCTTGAGAAGGGGATGACAGAGGATGAGATGGTTGGATGACATCACTGATGCAATGGACATGACTTCGGGTAGGCTCTGGGAGTTGGTGATGGACAGAGAGGCCTGGTGTGCTGCAGTCCATGTGGTCGCAAAGAGTCAGACATGACTGAGTGACTGAACTGAACTGAACAATAGACAATGCAGAAATACAAAGGATTATAAGAGATTATTATGAAAAACTATATGGTAATAAAATGGATAGCCTGGAAGAAATGGACAGAGTCTTTAACAAGTTCAATCTTCCACCTCTGAATCAAGAAGACATAGAAATTATGAACAATCCAAGTACAAGCAGTGAAACTGAAGCTGTGATCAAAAATCTCCTAAGAAACAAAAGCCCAGGACCAGACAGCTTCACAGGAGAATGCTATCAAATATTTAGAGAAGAATTAATGCCTATCCTTCTAAAACTCTTTCAAAAAATTGCAGAGGAAGGAACACTCTGAACTCATTCTACAAGGCCAGCATCACCCTGATATCAAAGCCAGTAAAAAAGAAAAACACTATAGGTCAATATCAATGATGAACACAGATGCAAAAATACTTAACAAAGTTTTAGCAAACAGAATTCAGCAACACATCAAAAATCTCATTCATCATGATCAAGTTGGGTTTATTCCAGGAATGCAAGGATTCTTCAATATATGCAAATCAATCAATGTGATACATGATATTAACAAATTGAAAGATAAAAACCGTATGATAATCTCAATAGATGCAGAAAAATCCTTTGACAAAACTCAGTACCCATTTATAAACAAAACTCTTCAAAAAATGGGCATAGATGGAACCTACCTGAACATAGTAAAGGCCATATATGATAAGCCTACAGCAAACTTTCCCAATGGTGAAAAATGGAAAGCATTCTCCCTAAGATCATGAATAAGACAAGGGTGTCAACTTTCACTACTATTATTCAACATAGTTCTGAAAGTCCTAGCTACAGCAATCAAAGAAGAAAAAGAAATAAAAGGAATCCAGATTGGAAAAGAAGAAGTAAAGCTCTCACTGTTTGCACTTGACATGATACTGTACATAGAAAGCCCTAAAGATAATATCAGAAAATTACTAGACCTAATCAGTGAATTTAGCAAAGTTGGATAGAAAATCAATACACGTACAGAAATCACTTGCATTTCTATATATTAACAGTGAAAACTCAGAAAGAGAAATTAAGGTATCAATCCCATTCACCTTTGCAAAAGAATTAAATATCTAGGAATAAACTTGCTTAAGGAGACAAAAGAACTGTACATAGAAAGTTATAAGACACTAATGAAAGAAATGAAAGATGACATAAACCGATGGAGAGATATTCCATGTCCCTGGGTAGGAAGAATCAATATTGTGAAAATGACTATATTACCAAACACAATCTACAGATTCAATGCTATCCCTTTCAAATTACAAATGGCATTTTTCACAAAACTAGAACAAAATACTTCACAATTCATATGCAAACACAAAGACCCTGAATAGCCAAAGCAGTCTTGAGGAAGAAGAATGGATCTGAAAGAATCAACCTTCCTGACTTCAGAATATACTACAAAGCTACAGTCATCAAGATAGTATGGTATTGGCACAAAAACAGAAATATAGACCAATGGAACAAGATAGAAAGCCTAGAAATAAAGCCATGCACATATGGGTATCTTATGCTTGACAAAGGAGGCAAAAATATACAGTGGGGCAAAGACAGCCTCTTCAATAAATGATGCTAGGAAAACTGGATAGCTACATGTAAAATAATAAAATTAGAATACTTCCTAACATCATACACAAAGCCAAACTCAAAATGCATTAAAGACCTAAATGTAAGGCCAGAAACTATAAAACTCTTAGAGGAAAATATAGGCAGAACACTCAATGACATAAATCAAAGCAAGATCCTCTATGGCTCACCTCCTAGAATAATGGAAATAAAAACAAAGGTAAACAAGTGAAACCTGATTAAACTTAAAAGATTTTGCACAGCAAAGGAAACTATAAGCAAGGTTAAAAGACAACCCTCAGAATGGGAGAAAATAATAGCAAATGAAACAACAGAAAAAGGATCAATTTCCAAAATATACAATCAGCTCATACAACTCAATACCAGAAAAACAAACAACCCAATCAAAAAGTGGGACAAATATCTAAACAGACATTTCTCCAAAGAAGACATACAGATGGCTAACAAACTCATGAAAAGATGCTCAACATCATTCATTATTAGAGAAATGCAAATCAAAACTACAAGATATCACCTCACACCAGTCAGAATGGCCATCATCAAACAGTCTACAAACAATAAATGCTGGAGAGGGTGTGGAGGAAAGGGAACCCTCTTGCACTGTTGGTGGGAATGTAAATTGATACAGCCACTAAGGAAGACGGTATGGAGATTCCTTAAAAAACTAGGAATAAAACCACCATATGACCCAGCAATCCCACTCTGAGGCATATACCCTGAGGAAACCCAAATAGAAAAAGACACATGTATTCCATTGCTCATTACAGCACTATTTAAAATAGCTAGAACATGGAAGCAACCTAGATGTCCATCAACAGATGAATAGATAAAGAAGTAGTAGTACATATACACAATGGAATATTACTCAGCCATAAAAAAGAACAACTTTGAGTCAGTTCTAATGAGGTGGATGAACTTAGAACCTATTATACATTGAAGTAAGTAAGAAAGTTAAGTCACTCAGTCGTGTCCGACTCTTTGCGACCCCATGGACTGTAGCCCACCAGGTTCCTCCATCCATGGGATTCTCCAGGCAAGAATACTGGAGTGGGTTGCCATTTCCTTCTCCAGGGGATCTTCCTGACCCAGATATTGAACTCAGGTCTCCCTCATTAGCGGCAGATGCTTTAATTTCTGAGCCACCAGGGAAAGAAAGAGAATGATAAATATCATATTCTAACGCACATATACAGAAGCTAGAAAAATGGTATTAACAATTTACTTATAGATACTTTGAAATAAGTAAGAAAGAATGATAAATATCATATTCTAACAAACATATACAGAATCTAGAAAAATGGTATTGAACAATTTACTTATAGGGCAGCAATGGAGACACATACATAGAGAATAGACTTATGGACATGTGGAGAGGGGAAGAGAGGCTGAGATGTATGGAAAGAGTAACATGGAAATTTACATTACCATATGTAAAATAGATAGCCATCTGTTTCAACCTAGATGGGTGTGATGGGGAGGGAGATTCAAAAGAGAGGGGATATATGTATACCTATGTCTGATTCATGTTGACATTTGACAGAAAACAATAAAATTCTATAAAGTAATTTTCCTTCAATTTAAACAATTAATTAAAAAAAGAAAAAAAATCATGCCCTAAATCTTCCTTTTCTTCAACCTGTTTCCCTCCCTGAGCCTCTCTCAATGCTTGTCCTGCTTCTGGTACAAATAAGTAACTAAAAGCACATTTAAGATTTATCATAATCTGAGGGGCATTTTTGGTGAAAACCAATATTGGGGAAAAAAAAAGAAATAACAAAGATAGGAGAAGAAATAAAATAAACAGAAACCAGAAAAACAAAAGGAAATATGGACAAAACCAAGAACAGTCTTTTTAAAGATAAAAAGTTGACAAATCAATGGCTAGACTAATTAAGGAAAATGAAACTAAATAAATAAAATCTGAAATGAAAGAGAGGAAAAAATTCAACATCTATTTATGATAAAAACTCTCAGCAATTTAGGTATAGAAGGAATGTATCTCAGCATAATGAAGTTCACACATGAGAAACACACAACTGATACCATATTCAATGGTGAAACAGTGAAAGCTTTCCCTCTGAGATTAGGAATAAGACAAGGGTTCCAACTCTTACCATTCAGGTTCAACACAGTCCTGAGGATTCGAGCTATAGGAAGTAAGAGTGAATGGATATTTGCTTCGTTTATGTATGAAAAGGATGCATATCAACTATCCAAACAACTCTTTCAAATATATGAGACAAATAACAATAGAAAAAGGGGCAAAGTCTATGAATAGGCAATTCACAAAAGGGGAAATGTGGTTGATTCCTGTTATTTGTGATATTTACATTCCATGAAGCTGCTGGATCATGGAAAAAACAAGAGAGTTCCAGAAAAACATATATTTCTGCTTTCTTGACTATGCCAAAGCCTTTGACTGTATGGATCACAATAAACTGTGGAAAATTCTGAGAGAGATGGGAATACCAGACCACCTGACCTGCCTTTTGAGAAACCTATATGCAGGCCAGGAAGCAACAGTTAGAACTGGACATGGAACAACAGACTGGTTCCGAATAGGAAAAGAAGTACGTCAAGGCTGTATATTGTCACCCTGCTTATTTAACTTATATGCAGAGTACATCATGAGAAACACTGGACTGGAAGAAACAGAAGCTGGAATGAAGAGTGCCAGGAGAAATACCAATAACCTCAGATATGCAGATGACACCACCCTTATGACAGAAAGTGAAGAGGAGCTAAAAAGCCTCTTGATGAAAGTGAAAGAGGAGAGTGAAAAAGTTGGCTTAAAGCTCAACATTCAGAAAACTAACATCATGGCATCTGATCCCATTACTTCATGGGAAATAGATGGGGAAACAGTGGAAACAGTGTCAGATTATATGTGTGTGTGTGTGTGTGTGTATATATATATATATAGATAGATAGATAGATAGATAGATAGATAGATATTTAGCTCCAAAATCACTGCAGATGGTGATTGCAGCCATGAAATTAAAAGACGCTTACTCCTTAGAAGAAAAGTTATGACCAACCTAGATAGCATATTCAAAAGCAGAGACATTACTTTACCGAATAAGGTCTGTCTAGTCAAGGCTATGGTTTTTCCAGTTGTCATGTATGGGTGAGAGAGTTGGACTGTGAAGAAAGCTGAGCAATGAAGAATTGATGCTTTTGAACTGTGGTGTTGGAGAAGACTCTTGAGAGTCCCTTGGACTAAAAGGAGATCCAACCAGTCCATTCTAAAGGAGACCGGTCCTGGGTGTTGTTTGGAAGGAATGATGCTAAAGCTGAAACTCCAGTACTTTGGCCACCTCATGCGAAGAGTTGACTCATTGGAAAAGACTCTGATGGTGGGAGGGATTGGGGGCAGGAGGAGAAGGGGACGACAGAGGATGAGATGGCTGAATTGCACCACGGACTCGATGGATGTGAGTCTGAGTGAACTCCGGGAGTTGGTGATGGACGGGGAGGCCTGGAGTGCTGCAATTCATGGGGTCACAAAGAGTTGGGCACGACTGAGTGACTGAACTGAACTGTACTGGAGCTGCTGAAAACACTACATTAGTGAATAATGAGCTATTGCTCCTAGAGGAATTACAGGGTCAGGTTCCGTCAGTACTCCAGTCACAGTATTTTATCAACTCATTCATACATAACCTTGTTATTTGTGTGTTTCTATTTAAAGACTAATTTGAAATACATGTTTCTTACAAATAATTTATTAACTATTTCTTTATAATAAAACACTTACCAAAGTGTTTAACATTTTCGTGAACTGGGGTAACATGACTGTAATTTTGTTTTGGTTTCTGCCTTACAATAATGCTACGCACTATTCTTTTATTTCATCAGACATCATATGAATATCTGCATGACTCTAAAAATTTAGCAATTTTCAAAATCTTTTCTGTAAGTTCATCTTTCATAAAAGACGTTAGTTAGGACATGCTTGAGTACAGTTTAGAGCCCAGAAATTAGTAGGCATTCAGCAATCATTTTATTGATTTTATAAATATATATATATGTATATATACATGTACATATATATTCTTTTTTAAAGCAAGTAACTAAACAGTCATAAATGGTCCTTACTCTTATAAAATTACTACCTGGCCATACCAATGTATCCTTACCATGATCACTGGATACCTGAGTGTTCACTGGTTAGAGTGATGAAATGAAACCCTCCACAAGATGCTGAAATATTAAGAATGCACCCCTGAGATGCACACATGCACAATATACATTCACATGTGTAAGTGTGTACACACACAGTAGTTGACCTTGGATATCAAGAGTATGAGTGATTTTTCCCATTATTTTACTCTTCTGTATGTTCTAAATATTCATATACCATAATAATAGCTAACATGTAAAAGGTTTCCATGTGCCAGATATTGTTCAGAGTATTTCCTGTGCATTATCTTATTTAATCCTCTCCTGAACTCATAAGGTGAGTAATATAATTTTTGCCATTTTATACATCAATGAAATTGAGGCACTGAGAAATTACTTTTCCAGTGGTCACACAACCATTATGTGCCAGAGATGGGCTGATTTCACATCAAAATTCATGCTCTCAAATTCTACATTATACTTTCTTTCTAAAAAGCATAACATTAAAAAAAAAAAACTACAACTAATAGATCTCTTACAATGCTTACATTGTATACATTACTGGAATCTCATTTACGTTTCCAGGTATTTATCAGAGAATTAGCTTTGATTGGGCTTCTCTATAGAACAAAACATTTGATGTTTTATAGACAGTGTAGAAAAGGGCTATTCATGTGTGTCCAACAAATGTCTCTATAATACAGGAGGAAACACAAATTATAGGTGGATCTGAGAGGTATACTGCTGGTCACAAAAAGTAAGAGGCTTCTTTTATGTTTTCTATTTTATTGTTAACGTGAGTATTTTATATTCCACAAAAAGTTATACCTTTGAAAATATAAATTTACTTTAAATTGCCCATGAAACTGCTTTAAAACCTCTCCGCCCCCACCCCAGGAATGTCCAAGTAAACTGATTCAAAGAAGTGACATCATGTATATTCTGTCACTTTGCAATCTATATGTGACATGGCACACGTCTGAATTTTAAAAAGACTGGTTGAGAGGATACCTAAACTTTCCATTCCTTTATGATTTCTGAGTATAATGATTATTTGCTTTCAAGGTCGTTTGCTGTTTGTTCTCTTCCCCTTACCCACACCAGATGGTAAACTATTCTTTGATAAAATCATTAGGTCTTATGCCCTATTTTGTCATTCAAAGTGTTTCTCAGTTGCTTCTCAATAAAATTAATCAATTGTTCCTTACCCTACCATCCACAAATTCATATTCCTGCCATTTAATGAACATACCAAGCAATGCCATCCCTCTTTGGTTTTGCCTCTATTATTGATATTTTGAAGTATATTTGGGATTTTAAAAAATATATTTATTTATTTTAATTGCAGGTTAATTACTTTACAATATTGTATTGGTTTTGCCATACATCAACATGAATCTGCCGCAGGTATGCACGTGTTTCCCATCCTGAAGCCCCTCCCTCCTCCCTCCCCATACCATCCCTCTGGGTCGTCCCAGTGCACCGGCCCCAAGCATCCAGTATCATGCATCAAACCTGGACTGGCGATTTGTTTCATATATGATATTATACATGGAATTGGTTTTAAGCAGGAATAGTAAGACACACAGACATGAAAATGACTGTTATGAAGGAATAATGTCTTAGCCACAACTGTCTAGAAGTAAGAGGCATAGGACACCATCTAGGGCCATATGGGGAAGCATCAAGGACAATTAGGACAAAGAGGGAATGGGGAAAACATAGACAAAAACCTTTTTTGCAGTTTCTGTAAAAAAAGCAAGACAAAGCAGGGTAAGGAAGTTTAGGATTGGCTAATTTGAATAATTTCAGTGGGCTCTAGGGTACAGAAGCCTCCCCGAGTTGTACAATACCTGGATTTGGAGTGATGAAGAAAGATGGATAGTGATCTAGAGTGGAAGAACTAGATAGAGGTAGTTAGGAGTATAGGTTTGGGATTTGTTGGTCTGCATACAAAAGGCTTGCTTCTGGCTGAGCTGTTTGTGATCTGTAGGAATTAGGAGCACAGTCCCTCCTTAGCAGTCAGCCAAAGCCCCAGATACCAGAGCATCAGAATACAGAAAATAAAGAAATGTTAATTAATACAATTTCCTCAGCTACTATTGTTCTTTCTTTTTCACTATAAGTGAATAAACTTTTGATTCAAAGTTCAATTCAAATGTGTCAATCTCTACTAAGTTCCTTCCCAACGCCTGAAGTCAAAATTACTCATACTCCCCTCTTCACTGCCAAAGTCTTTTGTTTAAAGTTCTCTTTAAGTACATACAACGGTTCGATCTAGTAATTAAGGTCTGTTTGGGTTACTATTCCCCATAATTTTGAGAAAATAGAAGTGTCTTTGGTAACAAATATTTCTAGTAAGAAATAATGTGACATTATCAAGTCCACTATAAGTAGTTTTAAAGATAACTAAGAATAAGGAATAATTTCCGGTAGTTTTTTTGCAATGAAACAGGATTTTGACGTTATAGAGTAAGAATCCAGGTTTCTCTAGATCTATAAGTATAACTGGAAAATCTAAGTAAATAATTGTACAGTCAATGAAATGCATAATTGAATATGTAAATGCCTACCAAGAAGTAAAAACTTAAATAACATTTTCCCGCAAATATGACATCCAGCTACAGGTTCAACAGTTCCATTTGCTTGCTTGTTAATTACTGAACCAAGTGATTTTGGCATTATACAGACACAGCCTTATCTGTTCACCACACTCTGCTTGAGATGTGTTCAACAATTAGAGTAATAAATTAGATATATCAAGCAAGATTGATTCAAAGAACCCTAATAGGCTTCCCTGGTGGCTCAGATTTTAAAGAATCCACCTGCAATGTAGGAGACCAGGGTTTGACCCCTGGATCGGGAAAATCCCCTGGAGAAGGGAATGGCTACCCACTCCATTATTCTTGTCTGGAGAATTCATTCCATGGACAGAGGAGCCTGGTGGGCTATGGTCCGTGGGTTGCAAAAAGTTGGACACGACTGAGTGACTAACACACCAAAAACAATAGTGTTTACTAACTGTGATTCTAATCAGAGATTACAGTTGTTTGCATACCATTGAATAAGGGATATTCCTTCATGATGCAGGAAAGCTTAAATTTTTGATAATATAGCTTTAGAAGGGATGCACATAGAATTGCTCTCACCAGTGTGACACATGTGGAAGACATAAGCCTGCCCAGAATTTGACCAGTGCTTTCTAACAAATAAGTATATGGCACTAAAATAATAATAAATTCCCATATATATCAATCTGGATATTAAGAATAAAAACTTTTTTATAAGTACTGAAGATTTACTGATGCAAGGTCAAATTGTCTTACACATAGTTATTTGATCAGCAAATTAATGTTAGTAGTATACATTCATAATGAGGTTTTTAACTTTTACAATCCTTTTCACCACCTATTATTTTCCTTTACAGTTGGCTGCACATAATGGCTTAGAATGTATGCCAATTAGCCATGGCCCATATGGATGTTTTGATGTGCTATATTTGTAAGCACATAGGGATCATGAATGATATAACTTCTGTGGCATTGTAAGACATTTAGTACTAAATATCATCTGCCATGATAACAATGGTTTGCTGTTGGTCAGGAGACAGCTGAATTATTCTTTCCCAATTCAAGGTGGTACAGAAGAGGCCATTGCCAAGTGACAGACTTGTGTAGAAGAAGCAAAGATCTATATGACATGAGCTTTTTTCATCAGTATTGAAAACACAAGTGATTCTTGGCCTGAAGGTGAGTCACAGATGGACAGGGCTCAGATGGCACATGAAGACACAGAAGTGAGTAAGAATCCCTAGTGAGAGACAAAAGTGCATTTTGGCAAAACATGGATTTATCTCCTATATAGTGGGGTCATTACACACAATCCTTGCTCATTCTTCCATCTGGTTTCTATGTCAAATAGCATTAATTCAGCTTTTAGTGGTCTGATTCTCAACCAGTTCAAATACAGTAAGTATTACACACATGTACTGAAATGCACATGTATATGGTTCCATTTGTATGTAATTATTTGAGAATGGGTAAGGGTTAATGTTCAGATCAATGAAAGCAATAAATACATCATAGAAAAAGCCAAATTACTCTAGTGACAATTTTCGAAGGACAAGTGTAAAATGAAATTTCATTCTTTAGAAGTCTTTTTCAATTTCCTTTTTATTTTGTCTTCAACATTAAATTCTTATCATTGAAAGAATTGCCAGTTTAGTGAAAACATGACTAGATAAGAAAGAGAAATTAAGAAATGATTCAGTAGTTTACAAAAAATATTGGCTAATGAATAACTGTTTAAAGGAAGAAGAGTTTACTTTCCTCAGAGAGAAAAAGCACCAGAATTTAATGGTGACCATAGATTATGTTCTTTAGATTATTTGACAGTTGATGTACAGCCATTCTAGCCAAGTAATAATACCAAGGTAATGTTAAAATTATTACTTTTAGATCATTAAAAATTGGAAGGTGATAAACTCAAAGTAATGTATTTTATTGAACTGTTTATAGTCTCAACTTAACTTTGTGCTTCACTGTCGTATCAGTTGAAAATGAGGCACAAATCTGCTGAGAGAATACTTGGGCATGGGTTTCCCAAAGAAATAAATATCTACTTTAAAGTTAGCTTTGTATGCTAATCCACCTAAAGGGGAAAATCAGCCCAACAAGGTTTCATATATTTTATTAATCATTTTAAAGTTTGGTGACATACTAATAATTGCAAACTATTATTAAGGTTTAAGTTCCTGGACTACAGAAAGTTGTCCTTTGATCATATTTCAGTGACCTAAGTAAATTACTGCCCACAAAATGATGTAGCAGTTGCACTTAGAAACTAAGTATATACTGGAAAAACTGGTTGATAGAATGCATATTCACAATATACTGTGAACATACATGGGCTGACAGGCATCAATATTTGTTGAGTTCCTATTGTACATAAAGTTTTGTGCTAGTTACTATGGGGAGATAACATGGCACAGAAAATATACTTCCTCTTCTTGATACTTCAGTCTCATTGAGTTTCATAAGCCTATATATTCATGGGGAAAAAGGACTTTGGAATTAGTATCATGCAAAATACTAATAAGCATGATAGAAATGGTCCAAAGTAAGAACGAAAATGGAGAGATGTGAGGAATGATCAAGAATGACTCAACTTTCATTGACAGTCTTTGATAACTATACAGGAACTAAACCCTAATTGGAATATAGTACATTCCCATCAATACTTTCGAGCTAATGGAAAGGAACAACAGAAAGCTAGGCTGGCAGTGCTTCAAATGAAAATGTGCTCACTGATGACATGGTCTACCTCATATCTAATGTGAACAGATTGTGGAAGGTCAAAGGAAAAAAAATGATGGCAAATAACAGGGACAGAACTAGCTAGAGACCTTAATTAAAGCAACTCTATTTGGCTTTCTCTTTTCAAAAAGTAAGAAGCTGCCTAAAAGAAAGAAAAAAAATGTTTCTATAATGAAGGTCCCTTTAAAAAATAACAACATTACCAAGAATGTAATTTAACATTAGCCTGATAGCATAGAATTTTGTCATAAAACTGTATCGTTAACAGTTTTATTGAGAAACATGCTGATTTTGTGCTAACAAAATATAAATAATCACAGACATAATGCTCTTCTTGAGTGGGCCCTGTGTTAAAATAAATGCACTTGGTCAGTCATTTTTCCTTTTTAGCATCATGCTCCTGAAAGTAGACAATTGAGAATGGGTGTAATTACAAACTATTCAAATAGACTAACTCTACAGAACTATCTTTAAGCATCCATATTTCAATCAATAGTACAGAAGGAACTCTAGTAGAAGTATTTTCTATTCTGACTATATTTGAATATTTGTGTAAGTTGCATGATTCAAAACAATTAGACTAAAGTTATCTGTGAAAACCATATGGTGACATAAGTGATACAAGAGCAGTTAAACATTAAAAGTGTACCCTTTGCATAGTTAGAAAGAAACACTGACAGGGAATATGTTTATTATTCAAGGAGTATACTACCTAATAGAAGGTATTATCTTTATATGTTAAATCTATCTGTATGAAAGCAACTGATTGCTCTTCAAAGAATTGTCAATATTGTATTAACTTGGGGGAAAAAAAAACACAAAAAAAGGAGTAATGTCAGATGAAGAATTCAATTGTTTAAACAAGCTCATGAAAATTGTGGTTCTTGTAGTTAAATGAATGACAGAATGAATTTCTAACATTTTATTTGAATTTCTAATTTAATCTTAGCTAGTAGGATTATTCTTACAAATACTAAAGGATGTAATCATGATTAATTTATTTAATTGGGGCTTCCCTGATAGCTCAGTTGGTAAAGAATTCACCTACAATGCAGGAGACCCCGGTTCGATTCCTGGGTCAGGAAGATCTGCTGGAGAAGGGATCCAGTGGAGAATGTCAAGTAAACATCACCATTATAGGAATCAGCTAACTAAAATGGGTTGGAATGGGTGAATTTAAATCAGATGACCATTATATCTACTACCGTGGGTAAGAATCCCTTAGAAGAAATGGAGTAGTCATCGTAGTCAATAAAAGAGTCTGAAATGGAGTCCTTGGGTGCAATCTCAAAAATGACAGAATGATCTCTGTTCATTTTCAAGGCAAACCATTCAATATCATGGTAACCCAAGCCTATGCCCCAAGCAGTAATGCTGAAGAAGCTGAAGTTGAATGGTTCTATGAAGACCTACAAGATCTTTTAGAACTAACACCCCCAAAATATATCATTTTCATTGTAGGGGACTGGAGTGCTAAAGTAAGAAGTCAAGAAACACCTGGAGTAATGGGCAAATTTGGCCTTGGAGTACAAAATGAAGCAGGACATAACTAATTGAGTTGTGCCAAGAGAACCCACTGGTCATAGCAAACACCCTCTTCCAACAACACAAGAGAAGACTCTACACATGAACATCACTAGATGGTCAAACAGAAATCAGATTGATAATATTCTTTCCAGGCAAAGATGGAGAAGCCCTATACAGTCAGCAAAAATGAGACTGGGAGCTGACTGTGGCTCAGATCATGAACTCCTTATTGCCAAATTCAGACTTAAATTGAAGAAAGTAGGGAAAATGTCTAGACCATTCAGGCATGTCCTAAATCAAATCCCTAACGATTATACCGTACAAGTGACGAATAGATTTAAGGGATTAGATATGATAGACAGAGTGTCAGATGAACTATGGACTGAGGTTCATGACTTTGTACAGGAGAGAGTGGTCAAGACTATCCCCAAGATAATGAAATCGAAACAGCAAAATGGCTGTCTGAGGAGGCATTACAAACAGCTGTGAAAAGAAAAGAAGTGAAAAGCAAAGGAGAAAAGGAAAGAAATACCCATTTGAATGTAGACTTCCAAAGAATAGCAGGGAGAGATAAGAAAGTGATCAGAGCAAAGAATTAGAGGAAAACAATAGAATGGGAAAGACTAGAGATCTCTTCAAGAAAACTAGAGATACCAAGAGAACATTTCATGCAAAGATGGGCTCAATAAAGAACAGAAATAGTATGGACCTAACAGAAGCTGAAGATATTAAGAAGAGGTGGCAATAACACACAGAAGAACTGTACAAAAAAGATCTTCATGACCCAGATAATCATGATGGTATGATCACTAACATAGAGTCAGACATTCTGGAATGTGAAATCAACTGACCTTGGGAAACTTCACTATAAACAAAGCTAGCGGAGGTGATGGAATTCTAGTCAAGCTATTTCAAAGATGATGCTGTGAAAGTGCTACACTCAAAATGCTCGCAAATTTGGAAAACTCAGCAGTGGCCACAGGACTGGAAAAGGTCAGTTTTCATCCCAATCCCAAAGTAAGGCAATGCCAAATAATGCTCAAACTATCACACAATTGCACTCATCTCATATGCTAGTAAAGCTCAAAATACTCCAAGCCAGGTTTCAACAATACATGAACCATGAACTTCCAAAAGTTCAAGCTGGCTTTAGAAAAGGCAGAGGAACCAGAGATCAAATTGTCAGCCTCTGCTGGATCATCAAAAAAAGCAAGAGTTTACATTGTGGAAAATTTTGAAAGAGATGGGAATACCAGATCACCTGACCTGCCTCTTAAGAAACCTGTATGCAGGTCAGGAAGCAACAGTTAGAACTGGACAGGGAACAACAGACTGGTTCCAATTAGGAAAAGGAATATGTCAAGGTTGTATATTGTCACCCTGCTTACTTAACTTATATGCAGAGTGCCTCATGAGAAACGCTGGGCTGGAGGAAGCACAAGCTGGAATCAAGATTGCTGGGAGAAATAACAATAATCTCAGATATGTAGAAGACTCCACCCTTATGGCCAAAAATGAAAAACTAAAGAGTCTCTTGATGAAAGTGAAAGAGGAGAGTGAAAAAGTCGGCTTAAACCTCAACATTCAGAAAACTAAGGTCATGGCATCTGGTCCCATCACTTCATGGGAAATAGATGGGGAAACAGTGGAAACAGTGGCTGATTTTATTTTCCTGGGCTCCAAAATCACTGCAGATGATGATTGCAGCTATGAAATTAAAAGACACTTACTCCTTGGAAGAAAAGTTATGACCAACCTAGACAGCATATCAAAAAGAAAGACATTACTATGCCAACAAAGGTCCGTCTAGTCAAGGCTATGGTTTTTCCAGTGGTCATGTTTGGATGTGAGAGTTGGACTATAAAGAAAGCTGAACGCTGAAGAATTGATGCTTTTGAACTGTGGTGTTTGAGAAGACTCTTGAGTCCTCCCTTGGACTGCGAGGAGATCCAACCAGTCCATCCTAAAGGATACCAGTCCTGGGTGTTCATTGTGAAGACTGATGTTGAAGCTGAAACTCCAATACTTTGGCCACCTGATGTGAAGAGCTGACTCATTTGTAAAGACACTGATGCTGGGAAAGATTGAGGGCAGGAGGAGACGCGTACAACAGAGGATGAAATGGTTGGATGGCATCACTGACTCAATGGACATGGGTTTGGGTGGACTCCAGGAGTTGGTGATGGACAGGGAGGCCTGGCATGCTGCATTTCATGGGGTTGCAAAGAGTCAGACATGACTGAGTGACTGAAATGAACTGAACTGAACTGATACAAACTGACATATGATAGCCACATATTAACATTAAATTTACTTTGTTTTGTAATATGGACTTTTTCTTTACAAATTTAGTTGTAAAAAAATTACTATGAGATAAAAAGCAGACCAGAGACTGCTGGGTTTTTGAACTTTCAACCTTATTTGTTGTAGGCTGAGGAAGGTCTAAGGACCCATATTATTCCTGTCAGTATTATATACTTGACAGAGATGGATAACTACGAACTGTGGAAAATTCTGAAAGAGATGGGAATACCAGAACACCTAACCTGCCTCTTGAGAAATCTGTATGCAGGCCAGGAAGCAACAGTTAGAACTGGACACGGAAAAACAGACTGGTTCCAAATAGGAAAAGGAGTATGTCAAGGCTGTATATTGTCACCATGCTTATTTAACTTATATGCAGAGTACATCATGAGAAACTCTGGACTGGAAGAAACACAAGCTGGAATCAAGAGTGCCGGGAGAAATATCAATAACCTCAGATATGCAGATGACACCACCCTTATGGCAGAAAGTGAAGAGAAGCTAAAAAGCCTCTTGATGAAAGTGAAAGGAGAGTGAAAAAGTTGGCTAAAAGCTCAACATTCAGAAAACAAAGATCATGGCATCTGGTCCCATCACTCCATGGGAAATAGATGGAGAAACAGTGGAAACAGTGTCAGACTTTATTTTTGGGGCTCCAAAATCACTGCAGATTGTGATTGCAGCCATGAAATTAAAAGACATTTACTCCTTGGAAGAAAAGTTATTACCAACCTAGACAGCATATTCAAAAGCAGAGACATTACTTTGCCAACTAAGGTCCGTATAGTCAAGGCTATGGTTTTTCCAGTAGTCATGTACAGGTGTGAGAGTTGGACTGTGAAGAAGGCTGAGCGCCAAATAATTGATGCTTTTGGACTGTGGTGTTGGAGAAGACTCTTGAGAGTCCCTGGGACTGCAAGGAGATCCAACCAGTCCATTCTGAAGGAGATCAGCCCTGGGATTTCTTTGGAAGGAATGATGCTAAAGCTGAAACTCCAGTACTTTGGCCGCCTCATGTGAAGAGTTGACTCATTGGAAAAGACTTTGATGCTGGGAGGGATTGGGGGCAGGATAAGAAGGGGACGACCAAAGATGAGATGGCTGGATGGCATCATTGACTGGATGAATGTGAGTCTGAGTGAATTCTGGGAGTTGGTGATGGACAGGGAGGCCTGGCGTGCTGCAATTCATGGGGTCACAAAGAGTCAGACACGACTGAGCAACTGAACTGAACTGAACTGAGGAGTTTTCTATGTGAGGATTTCTGTGACTTGGGTCAAAACCAGGAGTCAGAGAAGAAAAGAGCAAACAACCAAAAAACAAATAAACAAACAAAAAACAGGAAACATCATGGTGCTTGCCCTTCACATTTTCACTCCCTTTTCCAGAAGCTTAATATTCCTACTTTGCAAGGTCTTCAGGTAATTGCTTTTCATATTTAGTTCATTTTTTTCTTTCTTGTTTTTTTTTTTTAAGTAGAAATCTGTGTCAGAGAGGCCTATAATGGGATTATTCCTAATTGACCAGGATAAGAATTTCAGTTTGAATTTAAGATGGGGACATGGATTCTTTGGTGGAATAATTCAACTCCAAAGGACAAAGTGGGTTCTACTATGCTCTGTCAGTGATACTTAAGGTAACATTGGATATAAGCTTGAGCAGGTTAACCTTTATCCTGCAGCTGAAAATTAAGGTTAGTTTTGAGATCTCTGTCCAATAATGAAATATATCTTGAATTTGTCACTTGTTCTGAGGTAGGAAGTTCAATAAGTAAAACACCAGGTTTCCAGAATGTGTATGGGAAGTCAGATATCCTCAGGATGTGTAAGACTCCTGCTGTTCTGTATTGAACTCAAAAGTTTTGGTCTACTCAATTATTTTGACAGATTTATTTTCTGTCTATATACATAAATATAATTTTAAAAACATTATTAAAATATATTAAAAAGAAAAGTGTACTTCAACAGATATGACTGCCCTCTAGTGGGGGTCATCCAAACTACAAACCATAGTTAGCAAGGTTTCCAGGAAATTCTGAGGAAGAATCTGACAAAATCAAATAAATACTGTTAACATCAAGGATTTTTTGTGTTCATCCTAAAGACACAAAATTTTGTTGGATGTTAGATTTTCTAAGGTCCATTATTTATACTATAGATAGTGACTTTCTTTTTAGTTCCTAGTTCTAAATTGCAAGCACAGGTATATTTGTAAACTTTGTACCTTTTAATCCCCTTCATCCTCTCTACCTCCACCCACCACCCCCCATCTCCCACTCCTGCCTCTGGCACCACAAGTGTACTCCCTGTTTCAACAAGTTCAGGTTTTTTATACTTAAAAAAAAAATAATTGCTCTGAAAAATTTCCCAAAATTTGGAGCTCTAGCCAGTGTATTTACTTCAAGAAAACATCAAGGTGTATTACTTTACTTTGCATTTATGTTGAACTTACTAATATAATGGGTATTTTTATCTAAATTAATTCAACAAATAGTTATTGAGAAACTATAGTATTCCGTAAATATAAAAGGAATGCTTCATCAGGAAAGAGTAACAATTATAAACATGAATGTACCTAACAACAGACCTCTGAAACACATGAAGAAAAAAAAAACAAAATTAAAAAGAAAAATGGACAAACTCATAAACACAGAGAGTTTAAGATTCTTCACTAAGTAACTGGTAGAACAACTAGAAAAAGAAATATGTGAAGACATTAACTGAAGTAACTGTTCACTGGCCTATCCCTTCTCCAAGGGATCTTTTCGACCTAAGAATCAAACTGGTGTCTCCTGCATTGCAGCAGTTGGGATTCTTACCAGCTAAGCTACCAGGGAAGCTCCAAGGATAGGATAAAGGACATCTTATTTAGCAACGCTGCTGACATACAATGCCTGATTCTGGGCTGTCTCATGTACTAGGAGATAAAAGCCTACACATGGCATTATTGAGACATTTGAATTTTCATTTGGAATTAGATAATATTGGATATATGTTAAATTTTCTGATTTTGATAACTCACTATGGTTACATAAGAGATGCCTTAAAGAAAAAAAAAACACTTAAATATTTATAGGCAAGTGAGCATGTGTGCAAGTTATTCTCATATGATAAGAAGGAGGAAGAAAGAGTGAGAAAGACAGACTGAGAGGCAGAGAGAGAGAGAACAAATAATAAAATAATAGGGAACAACTGGAGAATCTGGGTAAAGTATTTCTTATACTATTCTTGTAACTTTTCTGCAAATTTGAAATTATGTAATAATAGAATGGGCAGTATGCTTGGCCATCTGCCTCTTGTTTCAATATTATTTGGACAGAACAGACACGCGGGTTCCCCTTCTTTTAGCTTCCAAGCATTATCTTACCTCCTTCCCAGTCACTACCTCAGGGACTATCTTATGGCTCTTTCTCTGCTTCTGGGACTAGCCAACACTGTTTATTGTGGTTACCTCCTTATTATCAGCCATCAGCTCCCAGATTCATCAGAATTATTCCACTAATGTGGATGCTGCATCAACTTCAAGGTCAATCTGTATCTGTATGTCTCTAGTGTCTACCATTCTCTGGGCTTCTATTGAAAAGGTGACCACATGGCCATAAAGAACATAGGCTACCTTTTCTGCGAGGTGGCCCAGGAGAAATGCAGGGGCACTGAGTGTCTCTCAAAGATATAAAACCAGCGCAGTGACTGTGCCCTCTTTCAGAACTGGCAGAGGCTATCCCCAGATGAGTGGAGTGCCAGCCTGGATGCCATAGAAGCTGCCATGGCCCTGGAGAAAAATGTGTAGCAAGTCTTTTTGGATCTGTGTCCCCTGTATTCTGCCTTCACAGACCTCATCTCTGTAACTTGCTGGAGAGCCACTGCCTGGATGAGGAGGTGGAACACATCAAGAAGATGAGCAACCATATGACTAATCTTGACAGGCCAGCTGGTCTCCAAGTGAGGAGTCTACCAAGAGCACAGCCAGGAGCCTTTGAATCCCAGCAGCCTTTGAAAGGCCCCTCTCAACTATCTAGTAACAGAGTTTCTTTCTGAGCCTCTCTGGCCAGCCACTAGGCAGCTTTTTAACCAACTTGGATCCTTATCCTAGGCCAAATGGAAACAATAACATTTTTTGTAGCATAAACTAAAATTTTACCCCCAAATACACATGGTGCTATGGGAGCACAGAATATAGGAGCCTAACGTAGTTTGAGGAGTAAAGACCACTTTTCCTGAGGAATGATTCATGATCTAGCCCCCTGAGGCCAGTCATGAGACCTAGATGTTCACAGCCCTCATTCTATGCTTCTAAAATATTATTGAATTATTCTTAGTTTTGGAATGTGGCCAATTCTTGAGGTTTCAGGGCAGAATGCATATTTATAGATAAAATGCAAGTGATTGTATGAAATAAAAATGATGCTGTTTCTTCAAACTAAATTTTTACCTAGAAGAATTCTACTTGGCATAATAATCAATATTAAAATAATCCATATTTTTGAGAATAGGTGAGACTTGAATCTTCACCTATTGCTTGTTCTCTGACTTACTTTTGATGTCTGATAGGTATTATCATCACCCCATCATGGTTGAAACTTAAATCCCATTCATAGGTGCAAAAGTGGGCAGGCCCAGTCTTGAGTAAGCCTCATAACCTAGAGAGTTGAGATAGTCTTCAGGGTTGTCTGATACACGATATTCACTAACTTCTTATAGGTTGTATTGCTATATAGTTCAAGTACTGTTCCACAAGTTGTGGGAGATAAAAGGAAACATGAAAGAATATTTGAATGTCCTCTAAAATACTGGGTAGTCTGGTGAAAGCAAGCTATGTATATATAAAGACTAAAATACACGGCAATCTAGGATAAGACAAATTGAGATTAGAGCTGGTATCAGAGTCTGTTTTACCCTTTTGACTCCCATAAGGTGATTCTAGGCTGGCCTTGACTCTGATGGCAGGCATACTTATAAAGTAGTATGAGAACCACTCAGAAGTGTACTACTGAAGCATCCTATTTTGTATTCTAAAATATTTACTATTCCAAAGGAGACATTTATATTCTGAGATAATCTGAAAAAGGGAACAGATTTGGGTAGTGGAAGGTATATTTTCAGTACCTGAGAAGAAACTTAAACTTACCTCCTGGCTTTCTTTAACAATAATACTTAAATGTTGTAGTACTGTAAATAATTTATGTTGAGGGTGCGTCCATAAGATGAGCAGAGAAACAGGATGGGGAGACCACTTTCTCCCTCACAAATTCATTGAAAGAACATTTGAACACTGAGCAAATTCCACAAAACAACTTCTAAACACAGGCAGAGGACACCAGGCACCCAGAAATGCAGCCTATTGTCTTTGAAAGGAGGTAGGACAAAATATAAAAGATAAAAACAGAGTCAAAATAGTTAGGGATGCAGATCCATCCCAGGAGGAAGTCATAAAACAGGAGAAGTTTTCAAACACCAGGAAACCCTCTCACCAGCAGGTCTGCGGGGAGTCTTGGAATCTCAGAGGGCAACATAAGCAGGATGAAGCATAAATAAATAAACAAAACCCACAGATTACGTGCCTAACAATAACTCCCAGGGGAGATGGAGCCCAGACGCTCATGTCCACCACCAGCAAGTGGGGGGCTGAACAGGGAGTTGTGGACTGCATTGCTTAGGGTAAGGACCAGGCCTAAATGCCCTGAGGGCAATCTGAGGGAGCTAAGGTGAGACAGGAACCCAAACTGTGGGATAGCCAGAGACAGAGAGAAAAGAGAGAGAGAGAGAACTTTCCGGTGAAAAGCCCTAACCTAAGGCACTGCTGGGCCCACTCATGTGAAAAAAGGACTGAGCGAATACCAGAGGAGAGCTGGCTGGCTGTGAACTGGCCATCCCCCACTGGAGGCAGAGAGCCAGGTGGGTGACAGCCAGAGCCAGAAAGGGGCAATCTTGGCCCCAGAGACAGCATCCTCTACCAAACTGAGAGCAGGCTGCCAGTTTCTTTTTTTTTTTTTTTAATTTTATTATTTTTTTTATTTTTTAAATTTTAAAATCTTTAATTCTTACATGCGTTCCCAAACATGAACCCCCTCCCACCTCCCTCCCCATTCTAATCAAGTCTTCCTGGGGTCCTGGACAGTTGACATCCACCAGGAGGGGTGCAGCCAGATATCAGATCCCCAGAAGAGACACACAGCACACCTGAAACGGCGCTCCCACTGCAAACTCAGGAAACTGAGCTGCTGGGACGGGGGAAGCAATAAGATACACCACACCTGGGGAGTGTGTGCTCACCAAGCACCTGGTTGCCTGAGCTACTCAGAGCTGGGAAGGGCACAAAATGCAGGCCCAACCAAGTCTGTGCCTTTGTGGAGTACCCAAGAATCTGAACCTGAGTGGCTTAGACCTGGGAAGTGCACCCAAACCAGGGCCCATGTTAGACAGTTCCCCTGCAGAGCAACCTGGAGCCTGAGAAGTGTAGACTGGGAAAGCACACATGCCGTGAGCAGTGGGCAAACCCAGTGTGGCTGAGACAGTGTGAGCGCTCCTCACACATGCCAGTGATATTTGTTTGCAGTGTTTCTCCCTCCCCAGAGCATAACTGAACAAGTGAGCCTAAATAAATGACCACCTTTGCCCACTTGTGTCAGGGAAGAAATTAGATACTGAAGAGACCTGCAAACAAAAGAAGCCAAAATAAACAGAGGGAAGTACTTTGGAAGTGACAGGTGCAACAGATTAAAACCCTGTAGTTAGCATCAACTACACTGGAGGGGCCTATAGATCTTGAGAAGTATAAGCTGGAACAAGGAACTATCTGAAACTGAACTGACCCCACAGTATCACAACAGCTCCAGAGAAATTCCTAGATATATTTTTACTATTACCATTTTTACTTTTTTTTAATTTTTAAATCCTCTATTACTCCTTTAATTTTCATTTTTTATAACTACTATTACCTTGGAAAAAAGACCCTATTTTTTAAAGCAAACTACATGTATATTTTTTATATTTTTTGTGATTTTGTTTTGTTTTGTTTTTTTTTTAATATTGTATTTTTGAGAGTCTAAACTCTACTCTAGATTTTTAATCTTTGCTTTTTGGTATTTGTTATCAATTTTAAACCTTTAAAAAGCCAATCTTCAGTACCCATTTTTACTTAGGACAGTGATTACTGGCTTGATTGCCCTCTCCTCATTTTGACTCTCCTTTTTCTCCCCTAGGTCACCTCTATCTCCTCCCTCCCCCTTCTCTTCTCTACCCAAATCTGTGAATATTTTTGGGTATTCTGGGCTGTGAAGAATACTTAGGGAACTAATTACTGGCTAGATCTTCCTCTCTCCTTTTGACCACCCCTTGTCTCCTCCTGGAGACCTCTAGTTCATTCCTCCCTCTTCTCTTCTTGATGTATATCCATGAACTTCTCTGAGGGTTCCAGACTATGAAGAGCACATAGGGATTTGATTACTGGCTAGATTGCTCTCTCCCCTTTTGCTTCCCCCTCTTCTCCCCCTGGTCACCTCTATCTCCTACCTCCTTCTTCTTTTTTCCATGTAACTCAGCAAATCTTTCTGGGTGTCCCTCATTGTGGAGAATGTTTTCTCCATTAACCAGATGTCTTATCATTGGTGCTGTATGGATGGAGAAGTCTTGAGTCTACTGTGAGAATAAGACTGAAAACAAGAGGCAGGTGGCTTAAATCCAAAACCTGAGAACACTAAAGATGCTGAAGCCAGGGGACATTAATCAATAAGAGCTCAGAAAAAAGTCTCCATACCTACACTGAAACCAAGCTTTACCCAAGAGCCAACACGTTCCAGAGCAAGACATACCATGTACATTCTCCAGCAACACAGAAACATAGCCCTGAGCTTTAATATACAGGCTGCCCAAAGCCACACCAAACCATAGACATCGCAAAAGAGAGAAGAAATCAAGCTCCACCCACCAGAACTCTGATGCAAGCTTCCCTAACCAGGAAACCTTGACAAGCCACCCGTCCAATCCCACTCACAGTGAGGAACCTCCACAATAAAGAGGAATCACAAACTTCCAAAATTCAGAAAGGCCACCCCAAACAGAGCAATCTAAACAAGATAAAAAGGCAGATAAGTACTCAGCAGGTAAAGGAACATCATAAAAGCCCACCAAACCAAACAAAAGAGGAGGGGATAGGGAATCTACCTGAAAAATAATTCAGAATAATGATAGCAAAAATGATCCAAAATCTTAAAACAAAATGGAGTTACAGATATATAGCCTAGAGATAAGGATTGACAAGATGCAAGAAATGATTACCAAGGACCTAGAAGATATAAAAAAGAGTCAATCAATAACGACTAATGCAAACATGACATAAAAAAACACTCTGGAGGTAACCAACAGAACAACTGAGGCAAAAGATAAGATAAGTGAGATGGAAGATAGAACAGTGGAAATCAATGAAATAGAGAGGAAAAAGGAAAACAAATTAAAAGAAATGAGGAAAACCTCAGAGACCTTTTGGACAATGTCAAATGTCCCAACATTCAAATCATAGAGTAGCAGAAGAAGAAAACTAAAAGAAAGGCTATGAGAAAATACTTGAAGAGATAATAGTTGAAAACTTCCCTGAAATAGTCACCCAAGTCCAAGAAATCCAGAGAGTCCCAAACAGGATAAACCCAAGGCAAAACACCCCAAGACACATATTAATCAAATTAACAAAGATCAAACACAAAGAACAAATATTAAAAGCAGCAAGGGAAAAACAACAAATAACACACAAGGGGATTCCCATAAGGATAACAGCTGATCTTTCAATAGAAACTCTTCAGGCCAGGAGGAAATGGGAGGACATACCTAAAGTGACAAAAAAGAAAAACCTACAACCCAGATTACCGTACCCAGCAAGGATCTCATTCAAATATAAAGGAAAAATCAAAAGCTTTCCAGACAAGCAAGAACTCAGAGAATTCAGCACCACTGAACCAGCTCTTCAACAAATACTAAAGGATCTTCTCTAGACAGGAAACATAGAGAAGATGTATAAACTCGAACCCAAAACAACAAAGTAAATGGCAACAGAATCATACTTAGCAATAATTACATTAAATGTAAATGGGTTGAATGACCCAACCAAAAGACAAAGACTGGCTGAATGGATACAAAAACAAGACCCCTATATATGCTGTCTACAAGAGACCCACCTCAAAACAAGGGACACATACAGACTAAAAGTGAAGGGCTGGAAAAAGATATTTCATGCAAATAGAGACCAAAAGAAAGCAGCAGTAGCAATACTCGTATAAAATAAAATAGACTTTAAAACAAAGGCTGTGAAAAGAGATAAAGGACACTACATAATGATGAAAGGGTCAATCCAAGAAGAAGATATAAAAATTATAAATATATATGCACCCAACATTGGAGCACTGCAACACATAAGGCAAATGCTAACAAGTATGAAAGGGGCAATTAACAGTAACACAATAATAGTGGGAGACTTTAATACCCACTTAACATCTATGAATAGATCAAATAAAGAGAAAATTAGCAAGGAAACACAAACTTTAAATGATACAATGGACAAGTGAGGCATAATAACTATAGGACTTTTCACACAGAACAATGGCTTTCCCTTTTTCCTCAAGTGCATATGAAACATTCTCCAGGATAGATCACATCCTGGGCCATAATTCTAGCCTTGGTAAATTCAAAAAAGTTGATATCATTCCAAGCATCTTTTATGATCACAATACAGTAAGATTAGATGTCAACTACAGGAAAAAAAAAAAAAAAACTATTAAAAATACAGACATGTGGAGGCTAAAAAACACACTTCTGGATAACCAACAAATCACAGAAGAAATTAAAAAACAAATCAAAATCTGCATAGGAACGAATGAAAATGAAAACACAACAATCCAAAACCTATGGTACTCAGTAAAAGCAGTGCTAAGGAGAAGATTCATAGCAATGCAAGCTTACCTCAAGAAACCAGAAAGAAGTCACATAAATAACCTAACTCTACACCTAAAGCAACTAGAAAAGGAAAAAATGAAGAACCCTAAGATTAGTAGAAGGAAAGAAATCATAAAAATTGGTGCAGAAATAAATGAAAGTAAACAAAGAGACCATAGCAAAAATCAAAAAGGCTAAAAGCTTGTTCCTTCAGAAGATAAATAAAATAGACAAACCAGTAGCCAGACTCATCAAGAAACAAATGGAGAAGAATCAAATAAACAAAATTAGAAGTGAAACTGGAGTCATCACAACAGACAACACAAAAATACAAAGGACCATAAGAGACTACTACCAGCAACTATATGCCAATAAAATGGATGACTTGGTAGAAATGGACAAATTCCCAGAAAAGTACAGCTTTCCAAAACTTAACCAGGAAGAAATAGAAAATCTTAACAGACCCATCACAAGGATAGAAATCGAAACTGTAATCAGAAACCTTCCTGCAAAAAAAAAAAAAAAAAAAAAGCCCAGGAGCAGATGGCTTCACAGCTGAATTCGACCAAAAATTTAGAGAAGAGCTAACACCTATCCTACTCAAACTCTTCCAGAAAATTGCAGAGGAAGGTAAACTTCCAAACTCATTCTATGAGGCCAACATCACCCTAATACCAAAGCCAGACAAAGATGCCACAAGAAAAGAAAACAACAGGCCTATAACACTAATGAACATAGATGCAAAAATCCTTAACAAAATCCTTGCAAACAGAATCCTACATATTAAAAAGATCATACATCATGACTAAGTGGGCTTTATCACAGGAATGCAAGGATTCTTCAATATCTTCAAATCAATCAATGTAATACACCACATTAAAAAAATGAAAAATAAAAACAATATGATTTTTTCAATAGATGCAGAGAAAGCCTTTGATCAAATTCAACATCCGTTTATGATAAAAACCCTCCAGAAAGCATGCATGAAATGAGCATACCTCAACGTAATAAAGCCATATATGACAAACCCACAGCAAACATTATCCTCAATGGTGAAAAATTGACAGCATTTCCCCTAAAGTCAGGAACAAGACAATGGTGCCCACTCTCACCACTACTATTCAACATAGTTTTGGAAGTTTTAGCCACAGCAATCAGAGAAGAAAAGGAAATCAAAGGAATTCAGATTGTAAAAAAGAAGTAAAACTCTCAGTGTTTGCAGGTGACATGATCCTCTACATAGAACACCCTAAAGTCTCCGCCAGAAAATTACTAGACCTAATCAATGAATATAGTAAAGTTGCAGGATATAAAATTAACACAGAGAAATCCCTTGCATTCCTATACAGTAACAATGAGAAAACAGAGAAATTAAGGAAACAAATTCACCATTGCAACGAAAAGAATAAAGTACTTAGGAATGAATCTACCTAAAGAAACAAAGGACCTATATACAGAAACCTAAAATCATTGATGAAAGAAATCAAATATGATACAAGTAGATAGAGAAATATACCATTTTCATGGATCAGAAGAATAAATATAGTGAAAGTGAGTATGCTACCCAACACAATCTATAGATTCAATGCAATCCCTATCAAGCTACCAATGGTATTTTCCACAGAACTAGAATGAATAATTTCAAAATTTGTATGGAAATTCAAAAAACCTCGAATAGCCAAAGCAATCTTGAGAAAGAAGGATGGAACTGGAGGAATCAACCTGCCTGACTTCAGGCTATACTACAAATCTACAGTCATCGAGACAGTATGGTAACAGAACAAAGACAGAAATATAGATCAATGGAACAAAATAGAAAACCCAGAGATAAATCCACACACCTATGGACACCTTATCTTTGACAAAGGAGGCAAGAATATACAATGGATTAAAGATAATCTCTTTAACAAGTGGTGCTGGGAAAACTGGTCAACTTTTTGTAAAATAATGAAACTGGAACACTTTCTAACTCCACACACAAAAATAAACTCAAAATGGATTAAAGATCTTCATGTAAGACCAGAAACTATAAAACTTCTAGAAGAAAACATAGGCAAAACACTCTGACAAATCACAGCAGGATCCTCTATGACCCACCTCCCATAATATTGTAAATAAAAGCAAAAATAAACAAATAGGACCTAAGTAAAAGTAAAAGCTTCTTCACAACAAAGGAAAGTATATGGAAGGTGAAAAGACAGCCTTCAGAATGGGAGAAAATGATAGCAAATGAAGTAACTGACAAAGAATTAATCTCAAAAATATACAAGCAACTTCTGCAGCTCAATTCCAGAAACATAAACGACCCAATCAAAAAATGGGTCAAAGAACTAAACAGACATTTCTCCAAAGAAGATATACAGATGGCTAAAAAAACACATGAAAAGATGCTCAACATCACTCATTATCAGAGAAACGCAAATCAAAACCACTATGAGTTAGCATCTCACGCCAGTCAGAATGGCTGTGATCAAAAAGTCTGTAAGCATAAATGCTGGATGGGTGTGGAGAAACGAAAACCCTCGTACACTGTTGGTGGGAATGCAAACTAGCACAGCCACTATGGAGAATAGTGTGGAGATTTCCTTAAAAAACTAGAAATAGAACTGTCATAAGACCCAGCAATCCCACAGCTGGGCATATACACCAAGGAAACCAGAATTGAAAGAGACATGCATATCCCAATATTCAACCCAGGATTGTTTATAATAGCCAGGACATGCAAGCAACCTAGATGTCCTTAGGGATATGAATGGATAAGAAAGCTGTTATACATATACACAATGGAATATTATTCATCCATTAAAAAGAATACATTTGAATCAGTTCTAATGAGGTGGATGAAGCTGGAGCCTATTGTACAGAGTGAAGTAAGTCAGAAAATAAAACACCAACACAGTATACTAACACCTATATATGGAATTTAGAAAGATGGTAATGATGACCCTATATTTAAGAAAGCAAAAGAGACACAGATGTATAGAACAGTCTTTTGGACTCTATGAAGGAAGGCGAGGGTGGGATGATCTGAGAGAAAAGCATTGACATGTATATTATCATGTGTGAAACAGATCACCAGTCCAGGTTTGATGCATGAGACAGGGTGCTCAGGGATGGTGCACTGGGATGACACTGAGGAATGGGATGGGAAGGGAGGGGGGGGTCCAGAATTTGGAACACATGTAAACCCATGGCTGATTCATGTCAATATATGGCAAAACCACTGCAATATTGTAAAGTAATTAGCCTCCAATTAAAGTAAATATTTTTTGTTAGCCATCTGTATGTCTTCTTTGGAGAAATGTCTATTTAGTTCTTTGGCCCATTGTATGAGTGACTGCAAAAGAGACACAGATGTATAGAACAGTCTTTTGGACTCTGTGGGAGAGGGCAAGGGTGGGATGATTTGGGAGAATGGCATTGAAACATGTATAATACCATATGTGAAACGAATCGCCAGTCCAGGTTCGATGCATGATACTGGATGCTTGGGGCTGGTGCACTGAGACGACCCAGAGGGATGGTACGGGGACGGAGGAGAGAGGGGGTTTCAGGATGGGGAACACGTGTATACCTGTGGTGGATTCATGTTGATGTATGGCAAAACCAATACAATATTGTAAAGTAATTAACCTCCAATTAAAATAAATAAATCTATATTTAAAAAATAAAAAATATAGTAAATATTTTTTTAAGTGAAGAGAAAAAATGATAGAAAAAATAAATAATTTATGTTGTTTTTAAGTCTTTACTAGAAATGTCAGCAAAGGGTCAGAGCAAATATTTCAGAAACCAATACTTCTCCCAAATTATAAGTAAAAACATAAGTAACCCTTCAAGAATATCATGTCAAGAATATGATACATTCTAAGATAAAATGTTAAACATTTTAAATTGGAGTGCTAAAATACTTGATTACTTAAAAAAATCAAAAATTGCAAATCAAGATATAACTGATTCATTTTTTTGCACTTAGCTTTAAACTGTCTAAATAACTTTGACAGAGACTTTAATTATCTGATCTATATTATCAGTTATAGTGCAATCTTTAAAAATGATACAAATGAACTTATTTACAAAACAGAGATATACCCACAGACATAGAAAAAAAAAAACAAAACTTCTTGTTACCAAAGTGAAAGTGGGGAGTGATGAATTATTAATTTTGGATTAATGGATACACACTACTATATATAAATTAAACAACAAGAATTTATGGTATACCATAAGGAATTATATTTAATATCTTTTAATAAATTATAATGGAAAATAATCTGAAAAAGAGTATATATAACTGAATCTGGGAAAGAATGGATGCAGGAGAAGCGGACAACGGAGGATGAGATGGGTGGATGGCATCCCTGACTCAATAGACATGAGTTTGAGCAAGATCCAGGAGTTGATGATGGACAGGGAAGCCTGGTGTGCTGCAGTCCATGGGGTCACAAAGAGTCAGACACGACTGATCGACTGAACTGAACTGAAATGATAACTGAAACACTTTGCTGTATACTTGAAACATTACAAATCAACTATACTTCAATAAAAATTACCTTATCTATATATAGATCAAAGCAATTTTGTGAGGATGTATTATTTTCATCAGATAAAACCTGATGCACAACACGGATAAAGAATTTCCCAACAACCCATAGTATATATAATTTATATGCATGTAGATATACCCTTTTACTCTTATGAAAATAACTCTTTAGATAATGAAATGAGTGTTCCTTTCAGGTATCTTAGTAGGGGAGATTTATTTTACTTTTCTTGTGCAATTTTTACCTTAAAATAGAATAGAGAGGGCCTATTTATTTTCTTCTACGTCAATTTATTCTTTAATTATGCTATTTTATTTACTCAATAAATATCCTTTAACTTCTTCTTCATCCCTACATATGGGAAGTCATTTTCCTTTAAGTTCCTGAAATAATAAATTGTATCCTAGATTTTTGAAAGAACTTGCAGATGAGGATTTCAAGCTACTCTCAGTAATCATTAAAGAATCATAAGGAATGAGGAAATGATGGGAAAATGATAATAGGCAAATCAAGTCATCATTTTCCAAAAGGTTTAGATGAAAGTATATTACCTAGATTATACTCCAATGTATCAATATTTGCAATAACACAGGACACATTTTATTTGAATGTTAAAGAGATGACTTGAGGACATTTGGAAATAATTGTAGGAACACTAGTGGACACTAATGTGTAAAAAAGAAAAGTGGCAGAAAGACTCATCTCCTTTGTTCACTGATGGACCAGGAGGTGGCTGTCAATATTGATCAACAGTGCCCTTCCATAATAATCTGCTCTATCCATTCCACAGGCTGAGGCCAAATCAAATGTCCAGTTTTTAATGATAAGAATTTGCATGATTTCAATATTAATAGCAAACCAGGAAAACCCACAGTATTAAAATTATACCACAGATGAGAACTGTCAACACCAAGGTTGAAGGGGTTCATTAGCTATAGCAAACTTTTTACTCTTCCTTTTCTCTGGATAGCATAATACTGATCAGTATGAACTTAACAGGTTACGCTAAAAAAAAAAAAAAAAATCCAAGATGAATTAGGGACTTATTGACTCATGAAACTCTGATAGGTTTTATCAAGAAAACTCTGCACACAAGTGATCCATAATTGGTTGTCAAACTGCCATAGCATCTCTCAATCGAGCCCTAGTTGAATTAAAATGTGGGAAAGGTAAGGATATCATTATCCCCTATATATCCAAATTGTTTCCATTGTAGTCTGTGTTACAATTCTACTTGAGAAATGACTTGAAACATTCATGAATGCCTTTAAGGCCTGTAAGCAACTCATTATTTTCATACTGTAGAGAATGAAAATGAAAAAAAAATTCTAAATCTGTAACTACATCTTAGGACCTTGCCAAGTTTCTTCCAAGACATTATAGAATTACTAAAAAATCCCGAGGAAAGCAACTTCAATTACCATAGCATTAAAGTAGTTCTACTCACATGAAGCCCTTTACAAAGGTAGCATTGAAGGCTGATGGACAGGATCAGCATACCTTTATAACAGATATTAGTTTTTTTCTGGATATAGTTTCTATTTTTAAGAAATGTTAAAAATACAATTTTTACCTCTGGCTACAAAAGCAATACTGAAAAAAAGTAATAAAACTAAGAAAATATCTGTAGTGTAATGACCCAAAGATGAAAACTGACATGACTGCAAGTTTCTGCACTGTTTACTCTATTTCAATGTATTACATATGTACATTTTATTCATAAATCGGTATCCTACTTTATTGGCCTCTCCTTCAGAGGACTTTTTCAAGTAACAGTATACCACCACTGTTTACCCATGATATTAGATGCTCATCTAAAATATTATTCTTATAGCTATATAGTTGCTAAATGTAGGTCACAGTTTAGCTCTATAATCTAGCTGAAATTGCATAATGCTTTGATTGTCTAATTTATATGCTATGAATATAATCTCTTAGAGATTTGTGTTTTAGTTAATTAAACCTAAAATATTTTCCCCAAATAATACTTTCTGAATAGTATATAACTTATGTATGTTTGGGGGCTTCCCTGGTGGCTCAGACAGTAAAACATCTGCCTATAATACCTATAATGTGGGAGACCTGGATTCAATCCCAGGGTCGGGAAGATCTCCTGGAGAAGGAAGTGGCAACCCACTCCAGTATTCTTGCCTGGAAAATTCCACGGATGGTGGAACCTGGTAGGCTACAGTCCATGGAGTCGCAAAGAGTCGGACACGACTGAGCGACTTCACTTCACTTTATGTATGTTTTGCCTGTCATCATTCTTAGCACTGGAGTACAAAAGGCTTTGAAACAGATACCTTCTTACAGATAAATTTTTAAGTAGGTAAAATGTTTATACCCAAATAATTTGACAGAAAGCATGTACAAAACAAGCATTCCTGGCTTCTCTGCAAGTCTTTATCTGGAGAAAAAGAAAAATTCAAGTGTGTAAGATTCACTTTTAATAAAATTATCTATTGTTTTTTCACTGTTTGCAAAGAAGGAATTTCTCATTCATCACTGTCCATACTATTCACTTATATTTCTAAACATAAACAACATGATTAGAGAAATCACAAGTGTATGAATAATAGACAAAAAGGGCTTGTTTCTGAAATATTCACAATAATTTGAAATATATTTATCTTGTCCACTTTGGCATAATTTGTCCAGAAGCATAGAATATTTTCAGTGCTCAAGGTTCAAATACAACATTTCTTTTGCCAATACTTTAATTAATGGGTACAGTAATTTATTTGAGATAAAAAATTCAATATCATGAATTCATGAAATATTTGCTATTTTTTTCTTTTTATTCAAAATTGCTATTATAAACACTAACTGCCACTGCTGAGTTCTCAAATATGCTGGCATATAGAGTGCAGCACTTTCACAGCATCAACTTTAGGGTTTTAAATAGCTACACTGGAATTCCATCACCTCCACTAGCTTTGTTCATAGTTATGCTTCCTAAGGCCCACTTGACTTAGCATTCAAGCAAGTTTGGCTCTAGGTAGGTGATCACACCCATCGTGGTTATCTGGGTCATGAAGAACATTTTTTTTTTTTTTACAAGAGCAAGGAATATTTTTTATTTATTTAGGTAGACATTTCTATCTTTCAACAGTGTTTTAATTTTTTTTACATACATTTTTCATAGTTTTGCTAAGAGTATGTCTAGATAGTTTATATATATATATATATTTAATAAATTTATATATTTTAATTGAAGGCTAATTAACAATACTGTATTGGTTTTGCCATACATCAACATGAATCTGCCACGGGCGTACATGTGTTCCCCATCCTGAACACCCCTCCCACCTCCTTCCAATACCATCCCTCTGGGTCATCTGAATGCACTAGCCCCGAGCATCCTGTATCATGCATCGAACCTGGACTGGCGATTAGTTTCACATATGATACTACACATGTTTCAATGCCATTCTCCCAAATCATCCCACCCTCGCCCTCTCCACAGAGTCCAAAAGACTGTTCTATACATCTGTGTCTCTTTTGCTATCTTGCATACAGAGTCATCGTTACTATCTTTCTAAATTCCAAACATACATGTTAGTATACTATCTTGTTGTTTTTCTTTCTGGCTTACTTCACTCTATATAATAGGCCCCAGTTTCATCCACCTCATTAGAACTGATTCAAACGTATTCTTTTTAATGGCCTAGTGATACTCTATTGTGTATATGTACTACAGCATTCTTATCCATTCGTCTGCTGATGGACATCTAGTTTGATTCTGTGTCCTGGTTAGTATAAACAGTCCTGAGATGAATACTGAGGTACACACGTCTCTTTCAATTCTGGTTTCCTTGGTGTGTATGCCCAGCAGTGGGATTGCTGGGTCATATGGAAGTTCTATTTCCAGTTATTTAAGGAATCTCCACACTGTTCTCCAGAGTGGCTGTGCTAGTTTGCATTCCCACCAACAGTATAAGAGGATTCCCTTTTCTCAATACCCTCTCCAGCGTTTATTGTTTGTAGACTTTTGGATCACAGCCATTCTGACTGGCATTAAATGGTACCTCATTGTGGTTTTGATTTCCATTTCTCTGATAATGTGTGATGTGGAGCAACTTTTCATGTGTTTGTAGCCATCTATATGTCATCTTTGGAGAAATGTCTGTTTAGTTCATGGCCCATTTTTGGACTGGGTCATTTATGTTTCTGGAATTGAGCTGCAGGAGTTGCTTGTATATTTTTGAGATTAATTCTTTGTCAGTTACTTCATTTGCTATTATTTCTCCCATTCTGAAGGCTGTCTTTTCACCTTGCTTATACTTTCCTTTGTTGTGCATAAGCTTTTAGTTTTACTTAGCTCCCATTTGTTTATTTTTGCTTTTATTTACAATATTCTGTGAGGTGGGTCATAAAGGAACTTTCTGTGATTTATGTCAGGGAATTTTTTGCCTATATTCTCCTCTAGCAGTTTTATAGCTTCTGGTTGTATGTTTAGATTTTTAATCCATTTTGAGTTTATTTTTGTGTATGGCATTATAAAGTTTTCTAGTTTCATTCTTTTACAAGTGGTTGACCAGTTTTCCTACACCGCTTGTTAAAGAGATTGTCTTTAATCCATTGTATATTCTCACCTCCTTTGTCAAAGATAAGGTGTCCATAGGTGTGTGGATTTGTCTCTGGGCTTTCTATTTTGTTCTATTGATCTATATTTCTGTCTTTGTGCCAGTACCATACTGTCTTGATGACTGTGGCTTTGCAGTAGAGCCTGAAGTCAGGCAGGTTGACTCCTCCAGTACCATTCTTCTTTCTCAAGATTGCTTTGGCTATTTGAGTTTTTTTTTTTTTTTTTTTTTTTTTTTTTGCATACAAATTGTGAAATTATTTGTTCTTAGCTCTGTGAAAAATACCATTGGTAGCTTGATAGGGATTGCATTGAATCTATAGATTGCTTTGGGTAGTATACTCATTTTCACTATATTGATTCTTCTAATCCATGAACATGGTATATTTCTCCATCTATTAGTGTCCTCTTTGATTTATTTCACCAGTGTTTTATAGTTTTGTATATATGGGTCTTTAGTTTCTTTAGGTAGGTATATTCCTAAGCATTTTATTCTTTTCGTTGCAATGGTGAATGGAATTGTTTCCTTACTTTTTCTTTCTGTTTTCTCTTTATTACTGTATAGGAATGCAAGGGATTTTTGTGTGTTGATTTTATATCCTGCAAGTTTACTATATTCATTGATTAGTTCTAGTAATTTTCTGGAAAAAATTAAATAAATAACCTAACTCTACACCTAAAACAAATAGAAAAGGAAGAAATGAAGAACCCCAGGGTTAGTAGAGGAAAGAAATCTTAAAAATTAACGCAGAAATAAATGTAAAAGAAACAAAAGAGACCATAGCAAAAATCAACAAAGCCAAAAGCTGGCTCTTTGAACGGATAAATAAAACTGACAAACCATTAGCTAGACTCATAGAGAAACAAAGGGAGAAAAATCAAATCAATAAAATTAGAAATGAAAATTGATATATTACAACAGAGAACAAAGAAATACGAAGGATCATAAGGGACTACTACCAGCAATTATATATCAATAAAATGGACAACTTGGAACAAATGGACAAGTTCTTAGAAAAGTACAACTTTCTAAAACTGAACCAGGAAGAAATAGAAAATCTTAACAGACCCATCACAAGCATGGAAATTGAAACTGTAATCAGAAATCTTCCAGCAAACAAAAGCCCAGAACCAGATAGCTTCACAGCTGAATTCTACCAAAAACTGAGAGAAGAGCTAACACCTATCCTACTCAAACTCTTCCAGAAAATTGCAGAGGAAGTTTAACTTCCGTACTCATTCTATGAGGCCACCATCACCCTAATACCAAAACCTGACAAAGATATCACAAGAAAAGAAAACTACAGGCCAATATCACTGATGAACATAGATACACAAATCCTTAACAAAAGTCTAGCAAACAGAATCCAACAACACATTGAAAAGATCATACAACATGACCAAGTGGGGCTTTATCCCATGGATGCAAGGATTCTTCAATATCCACAAATCAAACAATGTAATACACCACATTAACAAATTGAAAAATAAAAGTCATATGATTACCTCAATAGATTCAGAGAAAGCCTCTGACCAAATTCAACATTCATTTATGATAAAAACTCTCCAGAAAGCAGGAATAGAAGGAACATACCTCAACATAATAAAAGCTATATATGACAAACCCACACCAAATGTTATCCTCAATGGTGAAAAATTGAAAGCATTTCTCCTAAAGTCAGGAACAAGACAAGGATGCCCACTTTCACCACTACTATTCAACATAGTTTTGCAAGTTTTGGCCACAGCAATCAGAGCAGAAAAAGAAATAAAAGGAATCCAAATTGGAAAAGAAGAAGTAAAACTCTCACTGTTTGCAGATGACATGATCCTCTACATAGAAAACCCTAAAGACTCCAAACTTCTCTTTTTTTTTTCTTTTATTTTATTTTTTAAATATAAATTTATTTATTTTAATTGGAGGCTAACTACTTGGAACTTCACTCTTTTTTAAGACTCCCTTTCTGGAATGGAGCTCCATCCCTACCTATTTTTTCTCTCTTTTTTTCTTTTATATTTTTTCCTACTGCCTTTGGAAGACAATAGGCTTCTTTTCTGGGTGTCTTATGTCCTCTGCCAGCATTTAGAAGTTGTTTTGTGGAATTTACTCAGCGTTCAAATGTTCCTTTGATGAATCTGTGGGGGAGAAAGTGGTATCCCCGTCCTATTCTTCCGCCATCTTGGGACCACCTCTGAAGATCTTTTTTGTATAGTCCTTCTGTGTATTCTTGCCAGCTCTTAATATCTTCTGCTTCCAAAAGGACCATACCATTTCTGTCCTTTATTGTGCCCATATTTGCATGAAAATTTCCCTTTGTATCTCTAATTTTCTTGAAGAGATCTCTAGTCTTTCCCATTCTATTGTTTTCTTCTATTTCTTTGCATTGATCACTGAGGAAGGCTTTCTTATCTCTCCTTGCTATTCTTTCAAACTCTGTATTCAGAAGGGTAAATCTTTCCTTTTTCTCCTTTGACTGTCTTTTCTCTTCTTTTCTCAACTATTGTGAAGCCTCCTCAGACAACCATATTGCCTTTTCACATTTCTATTTCTTGGGGGTGTTCTTGATCACTGCCTCCTATACAGTGTCATAAACCTCTATCCATAGTACTTCAGGTACTCTGTCTATAAGATATAATCCCTAGAATATATTTGTCACTTCCAATGTATAATTGTAAGTGATTTGATTTATGTCATACCTGAATGGTCTAGCGGTTTTTCCTACTTTCTTCAATTTAGGTCTGAATTTTGCAATAAGGAGTTCATGATCTGAGCCACAGTCAGCTCCTGGTTTTGTTTTTGCTGACTGTATAGAACTTCTCCATCTTTGGCTGCAAAGAATATAATCAGTCTGATTCTACTATTGACCATCTGGTGATGTTCATCTGTAGAGTCATTACTTGTGTTGTTTGAAGAGGGCATTTGCTATGACCGGTGCATTCTCTTGGAAAAACTCTGTTAGCCCTTGCCCTGCTTCATTCTGTACTCCAAGGCCAAACTTGTCTGTTACTCCAGGTATCTCTTGACTTCCTACTTTTACATTCCAGTCCCTATGATGAAATGGATATCTTTTTTTTTGGTGTTAATTCTAGAAGGTCTTATAGGTCATCATAGAACCATTCAACTTCAGCTTCTTAAGCATTAGTGATGTGGCATAGACTTGGATTACTGTGATATTGAATGGTTCACCTTAGAAACAAACATAAATCATTCTGTCATTTTTGAGATTGCACCCAAGTACTGCATTTCAGACTCTTTTCTTGAGTATGAGTGTTACTCCATTCCTTCTAAGGGATTCTTGCCCACAGTAGTAGATATAATGGTCATCTGAGTTAAATTCACCCATTCCAGTCCATTTTAGTTCACTGATTCCTAGAATGCTGATGTTCACTCTTGCCATATCCTGTTTGACCCCTTCAAATTTGCCTTGATTCATGAACCTAACAGTTCAGGTTCCTATGCAATATTGTTCTTTACAGCATCAGACTTTACTTACATCACAAGTCCTTCCACAACTGGGTGTTGTTTTCACTTTGGCTCCATCTCTTCATTCTTTCTGGATTTATTTCTCCACTCTTCTCCAGTAGCATATTGGGCACCTACTGACCTGGGGAATTCATCTTTCAGTATCATATATTTTTGCCTTTTCAAACTGTTCATGGGTTCTCAAGACAAGAGTACTGAAGTGGTTGGCCATTCCCTTCTCCAGTGGACCACATTTTGTCAAAACTCTTCACCATGATCCATCCATCTTGGGTGCTCCTACATGGCATGGTTCATAGTTTCATTGAGTTAGACAAGGCTGTGGTCCATGTGATCAGTTTGGTTAGTTTTCTGATTATGGTTTTTATTCTGTCTGCCCTCTGATGAATAAGGATAAGGGGCTTATGGAAGCCTCCTGATGGGAGAGACTAACTGCGGGGGAAACTGTGTCTTATTCTGAGTAATTTGAATACAGTATATTTCTAATAAATATTTTCTTAATTAAATGTTTTATGGAATAAAATACTTTTATAATTTTATGCCAAAATTAATACATTTTAGTTTTTTTATTTTACTTTTTTCTTGTTATCTTTTTCCTTTAATTATGGAACGTCCAGTTCTTCAAAGGACCAAAATATTTACAAGTTTCCAGTTGTAATTCAACAGTTAGCTTTTTTGTACATAATGAAGTATATCTATCCTTTTAAACTTCATGTTGATTTGCATTATAATAAAATAAGCTCTGTCTTACTGTAATTGCTAAATTATCTGATAATTCTAGGTAGTTTATGAACTTATTTTCAGAGTTGGCATTTTTATTGATTATTATTATTTTTAATAACAGGTTAATTACTTTGGGGCACACATGATGTTTTGATATACACACATTTCAAAAAAGTATTGCATTTAAGAGTTTGAAGAAATCTTACAGGTCAACTAACCAAACTTAAACTTTAATTTTTTAAAATAATCCATATTCAAAACATATATGATCCAGACCACCACTAGCAAAACATAAAATGAAGGACATTTTCCAATAGTAGCCATACTAGGAAAAAAATATCATTTTTTAAAGTTTAGCTAAAAAACAAACAACCATCTCAGTGATGCTTAGTAATAAGAGAACTCTCTATATGCCAAATACTTTTCTAAGTGGTTACACGTATGAACTCATGTAATTTAGAATGTAGATACTGTTATTATTTCCATTTTATAGATGAGGTAACTGAGGTGCAGAGGGGTGAAGTAAATCTGCTCAAGGTCACGCAGCTAGTTAATGGCAGACCTAAGTTTCAGATTCAGGCAGACTGCCTCTACAGCTCATGAATTCAAGGGCTATGCCTTGTTTCCTCTTTAATTGAAAATCATCAGAATCAGAATGTTTGTTCAGGTATGGAGTTTGGCCCTTCTGTTTTAATTTCCATCCTTTCTCTAGATTTGATGGACTTGTGTATTATACTAGGAAGTTCACAGAGCTTTGCAGCCAACATTATTCTAATTGACAAGAAAACAAACAAACAAACAGACAGTATCTGCATTCTATACTGTGTTGGAACTTTTGTTTTCCCAAGCCAGGCTTCAGCAATACGTGAACCATGAACTTCCTGATGTTCAAGCTGGTTTTAGAAAAGGAAGAGGAACCAGAGATCAAATTGCCAATATCTGCTGGATCATGGAAAAAGCAAGAGAGTTCAAGAAAAGCATTGGTTTCTGCTTTATTGACTATGCCAAAGCCTTTGACTGTGTGGATCACAATAAACTGTGGAAAATTCTGAAAGAGATGGGAATACTAGACCATCTGACCTGCCTCTTGAGAAATCTGTATGTGGGTCAGGAAGCAACATTTATAACTGGACACGGAACAACAGACTGGTTCCAAATAGGAAAAGGAGTGTGTCAAGGCTGTATATTGTCACATGCTTATTTAACTTCTATGCAGAGTACGTCATGAGAAACGCTGGACTGGAAGAAACACAAGCGGGAATCAAGATTGCCGGGAGACATATCAATAAACTCAGATATGCAGATGATACCAGCCTTATGGCAGAAAGTGAAGAGGAACTGAAAAGCCTCTTGATGAAAGTGAAAGTGGAGAGTGAAAAAGTTGGCTTAAAGCTCAACATTCAGAAAATGAAGACCATGGCATCCGGTCCCTTCACTTCATGGGAAATAGATGGGGAAACAATGGAAACAGTGTCAGACTTTATTTTGGGGGGGCTCCAGAATCACTGCAGATGGTGACTGCAGCCATGAAATTAAAAGACACTTACTCCTTGGAGGAAAAGTTATGACCCACCTAGATGGCATATTCAAAAGCAGAGACATTAATTTGCCGACTAAGGTCCATCTAGTCAAGGCTATGGTCTTTCCAGTTGTCATGTATAGATGTGAGAGTTGGACTGTGAAGAAGTCTGAACACCGAAGAATTGATGCTTTTGAACTGTGGTGTTTGAGAATACTCTTGAGAGTCCCTTGGACAGCAAGGAGTTCCAACCAGTCCATTCTGAAGGAGATCAACCCTAGGAATTCTTTGGAAGGAATGATGCTAAAGCTGAAAATCCAGTACTTTGGCCACCTCATGTGAAGAGTTGACTCATTGGAAAAGACTCTGATTCTGGGAGCGATTGAGGGCAGGAGAAGCAGCAGACAACAGAGGATGAGACGGCTGGATGGCATCACTGAATCGATGGAGGTGAATCTGAGTGAACTCTGGGAGTTGGTGATGGACAGGGAGGCCTGGTGTGCTGCAATTCATAGGGTCGCAAAGAGTCGTACACAACTGAGCAACTGAACTGAACTGATTTATTCTTACCATTGGAAATGCACAGCTTCAGCTGCTAGTGAAAGCAACCTCAGTCATTCTGCTATACTCAATGTGTGAAAAGAATATGCATCATTTCTTCAGTTAGCTGGATTTCTTTCCATAATGATATGCTGCATTGATTGGCTCTGAGAATTTTACAACCATCCTCATTTTAATAGGACTATTAATACTCCTGATATTTCAACAAACAGCATTAATTGTTTTAGTGCTGACATATTGACAAAAGACTTGATATGTGAAAAAGAAAAATATAATCAAAGACAACCAATTTACATCTTTCAGAGTCTCATAGTAGAAAATAATGTTAACATAATTTAAAGTTTCAGAGGATTAACAACTATGCTGGTGAGAATGCATCCAACAAAAACAATCCAGTCATAAATTAGCAGACAATACTTGCAATAAAAGAAGATGCTCCAGTTAAGAAGATTATACCATCCAAGAACAAAGCATCGATCCTAAATTTGTGAAATTAAAGGCATAATTCTGAAGCTTTACTTAACACAGTAGTTTGGTTTATCAAGGTTACAATTTAGTTTGATGGGGAGACCCTTGGCGAGGATTTTATAGGCTAAGAGTCTTCAACAAACGATGCACTGTGTACTATGACTGTGATGAAAAAAAAAATCTCTAGAATTGGTTTACATTAATACCATAAATAGGAATAGATGGCAAAAATGGTAGATATTTATATAATTTTATGACAAAAGCACATTTAAAATTTTAGCACAAAATATAAAATAATTCAGTCCTTATATGTATACATATAAGAATATACATATTCTTTAGCAATTAAGATATTGATTTTAATAGGAAGTAAAGCCTTATACATCCTATGAACGTGTTGTGCAAAATAACACTTATTCCAATATTATGGCTAGTAATCAGAACAGGTTTGAAAATCATCATTTGGAATTTTCTTAGAAGCCAGCAGAAAGCCTCTAGAGAAATGTATCTAAGTAATTATTATACCTGTTTTAGACTAAAATATTTGTCAATCTCACACTTATTAATTTTACATTTCTTTATAGTTTTAAAAAATATTATCCACCTGCCAATGATGAGAGTAATACAAAAATAGTGACTTGTATGTGGAAGATGCTAAATTAATATTTCATGAACAAATGAATAAGTGATACAGAGGCTCCACGATATCCCCAAGAATGCAGCTTTATGAATTATTTCAGCAGTAGCTTCATCACTGAAATAAGATTATGTTCTTCCATGTGAACTCCTTAGAAAAGGATGACACTAATTTGGATGAACGAATTCAAATCTTCACATTATAAATCAATCACTTTATTTTTAAGTCAAACTTTATATATCCAGAGCTTAATTTTTATTCCAAGATATTTCACAAATTTCATTTATTCAAATGTATTTTGTATTCCATAAGGCAAATCAGATGCTATCCACTGCTCTATAAATAATGTATAAGAAACAGGAATAGATTTAATAACATGAAGTCAGTCTATCAATGAAGAAATATTTAACACCAGTTCTGATCCAGTACATCTGAAAAACATGAGCAAGTCTTTATATTCTTGGCCTTCTCTTTATGATAGTTACCCCATTAGCAAGCTACCATTGTCACAATAATACCATGAGGTCCAAAAGCAGATTTTTCTATGCAGACAACCAAGGAAAAAATAGCAAAATTCACAAACTAATGGACTGACTTCTGTAAAATGGCCAGGAACCTTTAGTGGTCTCTCTAATGTAACATAGAGACTTTGAATTTTTCCACTTTTCAACCAATTATTTGGGTGCAATACACATGCAGTCAGAGCAAAACAAGACAGAACAAACAGAATGGAGCCCTGGAATTCTGCCAGTCTCAGGAGCATAGTATAATGAAAAGATGATTGTTCTAGGAGTTTCAACTACTAGGACATCCTGAGGCTAAACTTTATTTCTTAGTCAGTTATTGTTGCCATGGTTCCTTTTCCAAAGTACCCAGGAATCTGATGGGGAGAGTAAGTGAAGTAAACAGACTCATCCTTTTTCTTGCTGCCAATTCAGGGATTATAGTATAAGCAACTTCTGTTTTGTGTTTACAGTGAAAGCTTGCCCCTGATCTTAAAGTTGTGGGATAGAAAGGGCACCTTTTCTTCATAGAATACATGGGGTCTGTTGGAAGGGAAAGTTAAAGTTGGTCAGTTGAGTTCGACTCTTGTCTCTTTACGACCCCATGGACTATACAGTCCTTGGAATTCTCCAGTCCAGAATGCTGGAGAGGGTAGTCTTTCCCTTCTCCAGGGGTTTTTCCCAACCCAGGGATCAAACATAGGTCTCCTGCATTACAGGCGGATTCTTTACCAGCTGAGCCACAAGGGAAGCCCATGGAGTCTGTGGTCCTACAGGTAATTTTGAAAATAGATTTTAACTAGCTAATGAATGGTACATTGCTTTTTATTTCCTTCTATCTGATTATCCTTTAATATGGGCTTCACTAGTGGCTCAGACTGTACAGAATCTGCCTACAATTCAGGAAACCCAGATTTGATTCCTGAGTTGGGAAGATCCCCTGGTGAAGGGAACGGCTACCCACTCCAGTATTTTGCCTGGAGAATTCCATGGACAGAGGATCCTGGTCAGCTACAGTCCATGCAGTCACACGGAGTTGGACATGACTGAGCAATTAACACCCACTCACACATCCTTTAATATTCAGATTTGTACTTGCAATCAGAAAAATGCATTTCTTGATGCTAGAGTCATATTGAAATCAGAATTCTTGAGGACAGATGCACCATAAAATAGTCACAATTTATGTAGTAGCTTTGCTCCAAGGAGGTTGATAATATGCCTGTGAATAATTTATGCTTTATCCTGAGAAGGCAATAGGCATTATAATTTCCTGCAATTTAGAATAAATAGAAAACCATGAGACAATGGCCTGTCCAAAGTTCACTAACAAACACATGGAACTGAAACTGGTATGTATTTTGTCCTAACACAGAATTTCTCTGAAGACTGAGAAGAACTGAATTAAAAAGGACTGGGACTTGCCTGGTGGACCAGTGACTAAGATTACAGGCTCCCAATACAGGGGAACCGGGTTCAATCCCTGGTCAGAGAATATCCAACATGCCCCAACAAAGAGTCTGCATTCTGCAGCAAAGTTCAAAGATCTTATGTGCCACAATTAAGCCCCAGAATAGCTAAATTAATTAATTAATTTTGAAAAATCAGAGGTTTTGGGAACCTGTATCCCAGTGAATTTTTGATAAGCTAGAAGCATATCACAGAGGACAGAGTTAAAATTCTCAAAGATGAACTCTCAAAGATCTCCTAGATAAAGTACTACCTAAAACTAATGCCTTTAAATTAATATCCGATTTTTAAAAACTGTTGAAGAGGTATGTTCACTCACTGTCTAACATTCACTGTTATACTCTATATTCACTGTCATCGAATTCATCTAAGTTTCCATTATTCTTACTTGGTTATTTTAGGATTAAATGAATGAATATCTACAAAGTTCATAGAACAGTAGGTATTACAGGAAACAGAAACATAAGCTAAAAAATGGCTTAAGCCCTTTAAGAAACCAGAATCTAGTAGGTAAGACAGACAGTGCCTGCTTCATGAGGGAGACAATAGCCAATGCCATAAACCAGTCACAAATAAGAATGAGAGGGATAGGAAAAGTTATCTTTATGATAACCCACTCATTTATTCATATAACTTAACCATGCTTTTCTCACAACCTTTAAAGGTAAGCTAGCTAGATGTTCCTCCGAGCATTTATTATACATGTGTGCTCAGTCACACAGTCGTGTCTGATTCTTTGTGACCTCATGGACTGTAGCCCACAGGCTCCTCTGTCCATGGGATTCTCCAGGCAAGAATACTGGACTGGGTTGCCATGCCCTTCTCCAGGTGATCTTTCAGACCANTCACAAACACATAAGCTTATTAAAATCCAGTGAAGTATATACATTGTAAAAGGATGGATTTCAGGGTGTATGAATTATATGTTAAAATGCATACTTTTTGAATTAAATATTTCACTTCCAGGTGGTTTTAAAGATAACTATTTATGTGTTCAAGAATCATGTGCAGGGGTGATCACTGCAGTGTTTCTTCTGAAATATTTGAAGCAAATAATTAGGCCTGGTTAAATATAATCCCTAAAGTGTATCTACAGTATGAATGTATACAGCATTAAAAAAGGGTAGACACTAAATTTAGTTGCCATTGATTCATCAGTTGTTATAAGCCAAGCCTATAGAAATTCATCAAAATTACCATTTTAGTGTTCTTACCAGTTTAGGGTCACAGTGGTTTCTGCTCTAGGTAAGCAGATATTGCTATTGAGTCTTGATTCACCTGTCTTTCTAGACTTCTGGATGACTCTCACCTCAGTTTTCTGATGGAACTAAGAAAAAGTCATTGATTTTCAGTTTGTCCAACTCATTTTCTTGTTGCAAATACAGGAATGATGGCTTCTTTCTTATTCCGTTAGGGCTGCTAGGACAAAAATGCCTTAGACTAGGTGGTTTCTAAACAACAAAAATTTTGTTTCTTATAGTTCTAGAGGCTGAAAGTCTGAGATAGAGTGCCAGCCTGACCAGGTTTTACAGAAGGCCCTGTTCCAGGCTGCAGACTGCTGGCTTACTAAATCTCAGTATGGTGGACAGCAGAGAGGGGAAGCTAATTCTTGTAACTCTTTTAAAGGGCACTAACCGTATTCAGAATTTTCCACAGTTTATTGTGATCCACACAGTCAAAGGATTTGGCATAGTCAATAAAGCAGAAAATGATGTTTTTCTGGAATTCTCTTGCTTTTCCCATGATCCAGCGGATGTTGGCAATTTGATCTCTGGTTCCTCTGCCTTTTCTGAAACCAACTTAAACATCTGGTAGTTCACGGTTCACGTATTGCTGAAGCCTAGCTTGGAGAATTTTGAGCATTACTTTACTAGCATGTGAGATGAGTGCAATTGTGCGGTAGTTTGAGCATTCTTTGGCATTGCCTTTCTGCGGGAAAATTCTGAAAGAGATGGGAATAACAGAGCACCTAACTGCCTCTTGAGAAATCTATATGCAAGTCAGGAAGCAACAGTTGGAACTGGACATGGAACAACAGACTGGTTCCAAATAGGAAAAGGAGTACGTCAAGACTGTGTATTGTCACCCTGCTTATTTAACTTCTTTGCAGAATACATCATGAGAAACGCTGGGCTGGAAGAAACACAAGCTGGAATCAAGATTGCCGGGAGAAATATCAATAACCTCAGATATGCAGATGACACCACCCTTATGGCAGAAAGTGAAGAGGAACTAAAAAGTCTCTTGATGAAAGTCAAAGAGGAGAGTGAAAAAGTTGGCTTAAAGCTCAACATTCAGAAAACAAAGATCAAAGCATCTGGTCCCATCGCTTCATGGGGAATGGATGGGGAAACAGTGGAAACAGTGTCAGACTTCATTTTTGGGGGCTCCAGAATCACTGCAGATGGTGACTTCAGCCATGAAATTAAAAGATGCTTACTCCTTGGAAGAAAAGTTATGACCAACCTAGAGAGCATATTCAAAAGCAGAGACATTACTTTGCCAACAAAGGTCTGCCTAGTCAAGGCTATGGTTTTTTCAGTAATCATGTATGGATGTGAGAGTTGGACTGTGAAGAAAGCTGAGCACCAAAGAACAGATGCTTTTGAACTGTGGTTTTGGAGAAGACTCTTGAGAGTCCCTTGGACTGCAAGGAGATTCAACCAGTTCATTCTGAAGGAGATCAGCCCTGGGATTTCTTTGGAGGGAATGATGCTGAAGCCGAAACTCCAGTACCTTGGCCACCTTGTGTGAAGAGATGATTCATGGGAAAAGAGTCTGATGCTGGGAGAGTTTGGGGGCAGGAGGAGAAGGGGACGACAGAGGATGAGATGGCTGGATGGCATCACTGACTCAATGGACGTGAGTCTGAGTGAACTCCGGCAGTTGGTGATGGACAGGGAGGCTTGGTGTGCTGTGGTTCGTGGGGTCACAAAAGTCAGACACGACTGAGCAACTGAACTGAACTGAATCTAACTCTATTCATGAGGGTTCTGCCCTCATCTAATAGTAATTACATCCCAAAGGCCTCACATCATAATGTTATTACATTGGGGTATAGGATTTTAACATAAGAATTTGGAGGAGACACAAAAATTCAGTTTGTAACATTCTGCCTCTGGCTTCCATAAATCCGTGTGCCACTGGCATGCAAAATATATTTATTTCCCCACTCCCAAACCCCAAAACACTTGTTATAATATCAACTCTAAAGGCTGAAGTTCAGAGTCCTATCTAAGTATTATCTAAATCAGAACTGGGTGAGATTCAAGGTAAGATTCATCCTGAGACAAAATTCCTCTCCAATTGTGAATATATAGAAACTAAACAAGTTATGTTTCCAAAATACAATGCTGGGAATGGCAAAAGATAGTCACATTTTAAAAAGGAGAAATAGGAAAGAAGGAACAATCATGGGTCCCAAGAAGTCCAAAGTCTAGCAAGACAAACTCCATTATATCTTAAGGCTCTAGGATAATTTTCTTTGGCTTTGTTCTTTGCTCTTCAGGACCACTAGGGCAGTAGTCCTGCCTTCTGGACACTCTGAGACAATTGTTTTACCTTTTTTGCAAGCAAAGAAATTCTTCTCCCTACTTTTGAAACTAAGGAGGCAGTCCAGATGACCTTGAATCATTTTCAGGGTCGCTCTCTTTTTTTTTTAAGAATAATGTACATTCTCAGCCATGTGCGGTCCTATCCTGGAAAAGCTAAGAAATTCAACAGTCCTCCCTCATTCTTTCTCATATCCTTCCCTTTCAGTGCAAAAATGTCAGACTTCCTCCTGGAGTAGCTGATGAAGTACACAGTTCATGCTGAAAGTAATTTCCCTATCAAGTGGTCACTTGGCCACAGTCTTAGTGTTCTCTTTTTTATTTATTTTTTTTGCAGTATGAATAGTCTGCCAAGTCAAGTAAGTTGCTCAGTTGTGTCTGACTCTTTGCACAGACTATACATTCATGGAATTCCCCAGGCCAGAACACTGGAATGGGTAGCCTCTCCCTTCCCCAGGGGATCTTCCCAACCCAGGGAACCAACCAGGGTCTCATGCATTACAGACAGATTCTTTACCAGTTGAGCCACAAAGGAAGCCCAACAATACTGGAGTGGGTATGAATAGTCTGAGAATTTTCCAAATCTTTACATTTTGCTTCCATTATTAAAAATCAAAGTATAGTTGATTTACAATTTTGGGTTAGCTTCAAGTGTACAGCAAAATGATTCAATTATTTTTTCTAACTGTATTCCATTGTAGGTTATTACAAGATCAGTTCATTCGCTCAGTTGTGGCCAACTCTTTGTGACCCCATGGACTGTAGCATGACAGGCTTTCCTGTACATCACCAAAGCCTGGAGCCTACTGAAACTCATGTCCATTGTGTCGGTGATGCCATTCAACCATCTCATCCTTTGTTGTCCCCTTCTCCTCCTGCCTTCAATCTTTCCCAGCATCAGGGTCTTTTCCAGTCAGTAAGTTCTTCAAATCAGGTGGCCAAATTATTGGAGTTTCAGCTTCAGCTTCAGTCCTTCCAATGAATATTCAGGACTGATATCCTTTAGGATGGACTGGTTGGATCTTCTTGCAGCCCAAGGGACTCTCAAGAGTCTTCTCCAACATCACAGTTCAAAAGCATCAATTCTACGGCGCTCAGCTTTCTTTATAATCCAACTCTCACATCCATATATGACCACTGGAAAAACCATAGCCTTGACTAGACGGACTTTTGTTGGTAAAGTAATGTCTCTGCTTTTCAACATGCTGTCCAGGCTGGTCATAGCCTTTCTTCCAATGAGCAAGTGCCTTTTAATTTCATGGCTTCAGTCACCATCTGCAGTGATTTTTAAGCCCCCCAAAAGAAAGTCTCTCCCTGTTTCTATTGTTTCCCCTTCTATTTGTCATGAAGTGATGGGACCAGATATCATGATCTTCGTTTTTTGAATGTTGAGTTTCAAGTCAACTTTTTCACTCTCCTCTTTCACTTTCATCAAGAGGCTCTTTAGTTCTTCTTCACTGTCTGCCATAAGGGTGGTGTCATCTGCATATCTAAGGTTATTGATATTTCTCCCAGCAGTCTTTATTCCAGTGTGTGCTTCATCCAGTCCAGCATTTCTCATGATGTACTCTGCATAGAAGTTAAGTAAGCAGGGTGACAATATACAGCCTTGACATACTCCTTTTCCTACTTGGAACCAGTCTGTTGTTCCATGTCCAGTTCTAACTGTTGCTTCCTGATTTGCATATAGGTTTCTCAAGAGGCAGGTCAAGTGGTCTGGTATTCCCATCTCTTCAAGAATTTTCCACAGTTTGTTGTGATCCACACAGTCAAAGGCTTTGGTAAATCTATTTTGTGTATAGTAATTTTTTTCTCCCCTCTTCCTCTCCTCTTTGGTGACCATATGTCTGTGAGTCTATTTTGTTTCCCATATAGTTTCATTTGTATTATTTTTAGATTCTCTATATAAGTGATACCATACAGTATTTGTCTTTTTCTGACTTACATCACTAAGTATAATATTCTCTAGGTCTATCCATGTTTTTGGAAATGGTAATATTTCATTTCTTTTTGCTGAGTAATATTCCATTGTGTGTATGTTTGTATGTGTATGTGTGTGTATACACCACATCTTCTTAAGCCAGTTGTCTATTAATGGGCAATTGGATTGTTTACATGCCTTGGCTATTGTAAATAGTGCTGTTGCTTTAAACATTGGCATACATATATCTTTTTGAATAAGATTTTCATTTTTTCCAGGTATATACCTAGAAATGGGATTGTTGAATCATATGGTAACTCGATCTTCAGTTTTTTAAAGGAATTTCCATACTATTGTCCATAGTGGCTGCACCAATTTACATTCCCACCAAGTATAGGAGGGTTCATTTTTCTCTGCCTCCTCTCCAATATTTATTATTTGTAGGTTTTTTGATGGTAGCTATTCTGACTGGTGTGAGGTGAAATTCTGCCTCCTTTTTGCTTAACAACTCTATGTTTCTGCTATAAGCAGTCAGGAGGAACCATAGCAAAGATTATATTTCAATAATAATAAAAATTTTCCCTTGATGTTTTCAAGACAATGCTTTACAAGTTTACTTTTACTGAATTTGTTTTTTCCCCACATTTTTATGATAGCAAATGTTATATATTGTCTCTTGCAAACTCTTAAAAAACACATGAACCAGTTTTGCAAACTATTACATTTGAGATAATTTGTCAAACATGCTAACTGAAGCATGCATACTTCCTGTAGGCATAATCTGTAAAAGGTTTAATTTGTATGCAATATTCAGCATAGTTTAAAGGAGAATCAACCATTTGTAGTTTCCAATGGATTAATGTCACAAATATTAATGTTTTCTCTTTTATCATTGAAATAAACTCATTTGCTTTCATTAGCATGATTTCTATTTTCTCCTTCACTGACAGTTGTGCAAATTAAAACATTAATTAAAAGAGAATGTAACAGCAGTTTTGAATTTATTAGAGTTTTCAGGGCATTAGGTCTCTCCTTGTAAGCAAAACATACACCTGAAATTCTAGAATAATTTGTTCCTATTTCACGGTTGTAGTTCTAGAATTCAACACTTTAGAAAATTTGTCAATCCCCACAATATTTGGATTTGCTTTCAGTTCAGTTCAGTCGCTCAGTCATGTCCAACTCTTTGCGACCCCATGAATTGCAGCACGCCAGGCCTCCCTGTCCTTCGCCATCTCCTGGAGTTCACTCAGATTCACATCCATCGAGTCAGTGATGCCATCCAGCCATCTCATCCTGGGTCGTCTCCTTCTCTTCCTGCCCCCAATCTCTCCTAGCATCAGAGTCTTTTCCAATGAGTCAGCTCTTCACATGAGGTGGCCAAAGTACTGGAGCTTCAGCTTTAGCATCATTCCTTCTAAAGAAATCCCAGGGCTGATCTCCTTCAAAATGGACTGGTTGGATCTCCTTGCAGTCCAAGGGACCCTCAAGAGTCTTCTCCAACACCACAATTCAAACACATCAATTCGGTGCTCAGCCTTCTTCACAGTCCAACTCGCACATCCACACGTGACCACAGGAAAAACCATAGCCTTGACTAGACGGACCTTAGTCAGCAAAGTAATGTCTCTGCTTTTGAATATACTATCTAGGTGGGTCATAACTTTTCTTCCAAGGAGTAAGCGTCTTTTAATTTCATGGCTGCAGTCACCATCTGCAGTGATTCTGGAGCCCCCCAAAAATAAAGTCTGACACTGTTTCTACTGTTTCCCCATCTATTTCTCATGAGATGATGGGACCAGATGCCATGATCTTCATTTTCTGTATGTTGAGCTTTAAGCCAACTTTTTACTCTCCTCTTTCACTTTCATCAAGAGGCTTTTTAGCTCCTCTTCACTTTCTACCATAAGGGTGGTGTCATCTGCATATCTGAGGTTATTGATATGTCTCCTGGCAATCTTGTTTCCAGCTTGTGTTTCTTCCATTCCAGCATTTCTCATGACATACTCTGCATAAAAGTTAAATAAGCAGGATGACAATATACAGCCTTGACGTACTCCTTTTCCTATTTGGAACCAGTCTGTTGTTCCATGTCCAGTTCTAACTGTTGCTTCCTGACCTGCATACAGATTTCTCAAGAGGCTTTAATAATATATTTTTCATAAATGTTTTTTATGAAAAAAAAAAACAGTTACATAAATGGTTACTATATATAACCGTTAATGTACTTTCATGAAAACCTATGAGAAAGTAATCCTGGGGAGAAACATTCTTAAGAAACAGTCTATTGTTAGTTATACTTTGATAAGGAAAGCCCTTCATCCATGGGTGGAGGCCGTCTGGAGCAAACTTTGACTTCAGAACCAATAGTCCAGGGTGCCAAATGCACAGGCATCAGTGACTACATGTCTGAATGGTCCCGAGTCTCATCAGCTCAGGCCGCTGGGGTCCATGATGTAATCCACCGTGTGGTCCTTGTTGCGCACTGCAGAGGGTTCTCAGTGGCTGCCATGGATGTTGTGGTCCTCCACAGTGCCTCCAAGTCCCAAGGCTAGGGACCAGGGCAGGCTGCGGTAGTGACCAGAGTGGGTGGGGAGTGTACACTTAGGGCGAGGCAGAGGTTTGGATATAGGCTGACCATGTGCATACATAGAGCTGCGGAGGCTGGACCTGGCTGCCTGTGTGGAGCTCAGGCTCTACAGAAAGAGGAGTGAAGGGAGAGGGAGGGATCCAGGCAGCTGGTGTCTGCAAATGCCAAACCTCTTGGGACCCTGAAAAACTCAGTGGCTAATCTGCAGGAGTTCTGCCACTGCAGCTCTGCTGGCCCTTGGTTTCTGCAAGGTGGTGGGGGGAGGCTGCTGGGGAGGTCTGCAGAGTGGTCAGCTGGTGTATGTGATGAGGTCTTTAGTGATGAAGGCTGACAGGGTCTGCAGCATCCCCAGGCAGCCAGGTCGTCTGCAGAGCAGGCAGTGGAAACCCCCCTCCCTCTGCCTGGTTGATGCTGGTTGCACATGCCCTTCTTCCTTGTCCCTAAATGTCTCAGATTTGCTGGTCTGGGTGAGGGGATAATAGAGTGAGTCCTTTGACCCGTGCTATGAAAGCCTGGGGAAGTGGGTCACTTGTCTGCTGTCCTTTTCCTGGCAGGGGAACAGTTGAAACTAGCAGCTCATTCTTGAGACTAGGAACTCGTTCCTGGCACTGAGCACTGCTGACCTGGGAAATAGGAAGAGGCAGGCAAATGAAGCTGTTCTGCTTACCCTTATTTTGCAGTTCCACTCAGGTTTTTTTTGTTCTGTGTTCTGGCTGAAGCTCCTGAAGTTCACTGCTGACCTCTTCTACCTGTGTTATCTTTCATGGATAGCTATCTATTAGTAATGTTGACCTTTGAGGGTGGATGGAGGCTAATGTCTCCTATTCCACTATTTTGGTGACACCACTCATTAGTTCCTAGCTATCTTGATGACCTTTTTTCTCTAGACAGTATCACACTGAACCATTGCATTGATGACAATATGCTGATTGCACCTAGTGAGCAAGAAATTGCAACTACACTAAACTTATTGTTAGAAAGTGAAAGTGTTAGTCACTCAGTCATATCCAACTCTTTGTAGCCCCATGGTCTGTATCCCATCAGGCGCCTCTATCCATGGAATTCTCCATACAATAATACTGAAGTGCATTGCCATTTCCTTCTCCAGGGATCTTCCCAACCCAGGGATTAAACCTGGGTCTCCTGCATTGTACACTGATTCTTTACCATCTGAGTCACCAGGGAAGCCCTAGTTGTCAAGCTCTATTGTCAAGACTGTTGCATGTCAGAGAATGGAAGACAAATCTGACTGAAATTCAGGGATCTTCTACTTCAGTGAAATGTCTAAGTGTTTGGTGATGTAGACTGTGCAGAGAAATCCTTCTTAAGTTGAAGGATAAGTTATTGCATCTGACCCTTTGGGCAGCCAAATAGAGGCACAATGTCTCATGAGCTGGAACCCATGATCCAGAAGATGCAGTGGTGCTTGAAGTGTCAGTGCAGAGAAGGGTGCTGTTTGAAACCTTCAACAGGCCTTTATATGTGAATCATGGGGCTGAGCTTTAGAATTGTGGAGCAAGGCCCTAGCATCATCAGGTAACTATTTTCTTTTTGAGAAACAGCTCCTAGTTTGTCACTGGGCCTAAGTAGAAACTGAATTCTTGATGACGGGACACCAATTTACCAGACAGTTTGGGCTACACGTCATAAACTATGTGTTCTCAGACCCACCAAGCTGTAGATTTGGGTGGACACAGCAGCACTCTATTATCAAATGAAGGTGGAATTCATGTAATTGTGTTTGAGCAGGCCATGAGGTTCAAGTAAGTGACATGAAGAAAAGTGAAATCAAAGCTCATGATCCCTACTCTTAAGTGTACTGCCATCTCTCTTCCAGGTTTGTGCATATGACCTCTTCAAAGAAAACTAAACAAAATCATGGATGCCAGTTCAGAGAATCAATAACTTGTGTTAGAAATATGTGCTACCTCAAAGCTTCTTCTCACATCATCCATGTATGGATGTGAGAGCTGGACTATAAGGAAAACTGAGCACTGAAGAATTGATGTTTTTGAACTGTGGTGTTGGAGAAGATTCTTGAGAGTCCCTTGGACTGCAAGGGAATCCAACCAGTCCATCCCAAAGGAGATCAGTTCTGAATATTCATTGGAAGGACTGATGTTGAAGCTGAAACTCCAATTCTTTGGCAACCTGATATGAAGAACTGACTCATTGGAAAATACCCTGATGCTAGGAAAGATTTAAGGCAGGAGGAGAAGACGATGACAGAGGATGAGATGGTTGGATGTCATCACTGACTCAATGAACATGAGTTTGAGCAACCTCCGGGATTTGGTGATGCATAGGGAAGCCTGGCATGCTGCAGTCCATGGAGTCACAAAGAATCAGACATGACCGGGGGACTAAAATGAACTGAAATGAAGCTTTTCTGAACCATCAATAGGGTCAAGTTATGTAGGGCAAGACCTGCCAATACAGTCATTAATAATATTAATGTCTATATGTGGAATTTAGAAATATGGTAATGATGACCCTATATCAGTTAAGTTATGAGACAGCAAAAGAGACACAGATGTAAAGAACAGTCTTTTGGACTCTGTAGGAGAAGGTGAGGGTGGGATGATTTGAGAGAATAACATTGGAACGTGTATATTATCATATGTGAAACAGATCACCAACCCAGGTTCGATGCATGAGACAGGGTGCTCAGGGCTTGTGCACTGTGATGACCTTGAGGGATAGGATTGGGAGGGAGGTGGGAGGAGGGTTCAGGATGGGGAACACATATGCACCCATGGCTGATTCATGTCAATGTATGGATAAAACCACTACAATATTGTAAAGTAATTAGCTTCAAATTAAATAAATTATTTTTTTTTAAATAAAATATTGTTTTCATATTTTTTGTCTTTATATCTTAAGCAGTGGAAACTTGGAAATTTCCCTCCAACCAGGAAGAATTATTATGCCAAATGTGAGTGTTTACTTGGATTCTCCAGCCCTAGTTCTGAACTATTTTCAGACCCAGAGGTCCTTAGCCAAGAATATTTGTCAATTCTTCTATGGGAGGGAATATTTAGGTTTTTTCCCTGAGGTCCTACAGAGGGAATCAAGAAACACACAAAGAAGTTGATGCCTTTCCAAAGACCACTTGCTAATATCTCAGTTCAGTTCAGTTCAGTCACTCAGTCGTGTCCAACTCTTTGCGACCCCATGAATCGCAGCATGCCAGGCCTCCCTGTCCATCACAACTCCCGCAGTTCACTCAGACTCATGTCCATTGAGTCAGTGATGCCATCCAGCCATCTCATCTTGGGTCGTCCCCTTCTCCTCCTGCCCCTAATCCCTCCCAGCATCAGAGTCTTTTCCAATGAGTCAACTCTTCGCATGAGGTGGCCAAAGTACTGGAGTTTCTGCTTCAGCATCATTCCCTCCAAAGAAATCCCAGGGCTGATCTACTTCAGAATGGACTGGTTGGATCTCCGTGCAGTACAAGGGGCTCTCAAGAGTCTTCTCCAGCACCACAGTTCAAAAGCATCAATTCTTTGGTGCTCAGCTTTCTTCACAGAAATAATATCTCAGGAAGCTGTTAAAGATGCTTAAAACCAGTGTTAATGATATTTCAATTAAATTTTCTTAAAGATTATGATTTAATAAAAATAATTTTATCTCAACCAGTCTAACACATCTGGCCACTGACACAAATGATTAGGAATTATTAATTATTCCTTAAATTGATCCAAAGTTACTTTGACTTTAGAGCTTCTCATTTCCTCAATGAGATATAGACAAAACACTGGTATGATTTGAGGTAAGGGAACTTCTAACTCATGCTTTATATGCCAAGGGAGAAAATTAAATGTCTTTTCAGAACCTAGTTTAAAAAGTCTGGAAACAGAATATACATAGAGGCAAAGCAATTCATGTATATAAGACAACTATCAATTTTTCAATAGATTTAGTGGCTCTTATTTACCATGTTTGGAAAAGGCAATATGTTAATATTACAGCTCTACCTAGTGGCCAAGAGAAAAACTTCTAGTTTCTGTAATAAATCAAACATGAGTTCAGTTCAGTTCAGTTCATTCGCTCAGTCATGTCTGAGTCTTTGCGACATCATGAATTGCAGCACTCCAAGCCTCCCTGTACATCACCAACTCCCGGAGTTCATTCAAACTCACGTCCATCGAGTCAGTGATGCCATCCAGCCATCTCATCCTCTGTCGTCCCCATCTCCTCCTGCCCTCAATCACTCCCAGCATCAGACTCTTTTCCAATGAGTCAACCCTTCTCACGAGGTGGCCAAAGTACTGGAGCTTCAGCTTTAGCATCAGTCCTTCCACAGAACAACCAGGACTGATCTCCTTTAGAATGTACTGGTTGGATCTTCTTGCAGCCCAAGGGACTCTCAAGAGTCTTCTCCAACACCACAGTTCAAAAGCATCAATTCTTTGGTGCTCAGCTTTCTTCACAGTCCAACTCTCACATCCATACATGACTACTGGAAAAACCATAGCCTTGACTAGATGGACCTTTGTTGGCAAAGTAATGTCTCTGCTTTTGAATATGCTATCTAGGTTGGTCATAACTTTCCTTCCAAGGAGTAAGTGTCTTTTAATTTCATGGCTGCAGTCACCATCTGCACTGATTTTGGAGCCCCCCAAAATAAAATCTGACACTGTTTCCATTGTTTCCCCATCTATTTCCCATGAAGTGATGGGACTAGATGCCATCATCTTAGTTTTCTGAATGTTGAGCTTTAAGTCAACTTTTTCAGTCTCCTCTTTCACTTTCATCAAGAGGCTTTTTAGTTCCTCTTCACTTTCTGCCATAAGGGTTGTGTCATCTGCATATCTGAGGTTTTTGATATTTCTCCTGGCAATCTTGATTCCAGCTTGTGCTTCTTCCAGCCCAGTGTTTCTCATGATGTACTCTGCATATAAGTTAAATATGCAAGGTTATGATATACAGCCTTGATTACTCCTTTTCCTATTTGGAACCAGTCTGTTGTTCCATGTCCAGTTTTAAATGTTGCTTCCTGACCTGCATATAGGTTGCTCAAGAGGCAGGTCAAATCAATCATAATAAGACACTAAAAAACAATCCTGTTTTAAATATATGCATATTAATGATAATGCTGCATTTCAATCGTGGTGTTTACTTTCTTTGCATATAATGCAGCAGCATAGTTTATGAAACTTTATTGGGTTTGAATTTATCATTATAAATGTAATACTAAAGTAAATGATTAACTGCATTATAATGATACATTCATTTTCTATTTTGTGGATATAAAAAAATACAGATTCGTTTTAAGATAACCAACTTTATTTTGCAAGATAGTTTTTAAAACTACTAGGTATTTGACAGTACAAATGTTAACATTGCCTGATGGTTTTTTTTGGTGTATAGAGACTTGAAGAAAATAGCAGGAAGAAGTTGTGATTTCTTGAATGAAAGAAGATAATTTGAACTCAAGTCCAGAACTCAAGAACAGTAATTTGAACAGTGAAAAGTCAATATTAAAATTACTAGCTAAGACAAAAATCAATTACTATTAACTAGTAAGCACCCATAAATAGGAATAACACATGATTTGGAGCAGCTACCACCATTAGACCTGGGGAGAGTGCCAAAGGAAGAAACAGACTTTGAAGACCCTGCTATCTGAGAGCTAAAATTTAAACATCATTGGATAGTGTGTGGCCTCAGACTACTGGATGATGGAGGAGTTTGTTCTGGTGTCAGACTAGAACTGGTTCATAAGAAGCCATTTGATGGAGTTCCAGTGAAGTTCTCAGGGCTGCCATGGGCTGGTGTTGAGATGCAGGAAGTTACCTGCTGGGATGCTTGCAGGCTGAAGCTGGTCACAATAATCTTCCCATTGGTGTGGCAATACAACCCTTGAGGGTGAGTAACATGGGGTCTTCAACTTCCTGTTAACAACCACAACCATAGATCACCACTTGATTATAAAAGGATATAACTCAGGGACAGCCAGATGAAAGACATGCATAGGGCTGGGTATGCGGGAAAGGGTGTGGAACTTCCATGCCCTCTCCAGCTGTGCCACCCACCAACACCTACAAATTTACCACCAGCTCCACCAGCTGTATTTCGATGTTATTTTCACTTACTACTTTTTAGCATTATGCTGGGTTGGGTAAAGGAAGTAAACTCTGAAGTCAGATTAAACTTTAGTTTTAGGCATTGTGTTAGAGAAGTCAGACTTCATGTGTGTGTCCTTCACACATTCCTCTGCCTGTCCGCAGAACAAAATGCTGGTTCTAACAGCCATTCATGTCTTCCTCCCAGAAATCATGGTTTTTCCCTTCCTTCAAGCTGCAGTGCAATACTATATTATTCTTTTTAAATTTTTTTTTTTAGTTGAATGATAATTGCTTTACAGAATTTTGTTGTTTTCTGTCAAACCTCAACATAAATCAGCCATATATCCCCTTCATTATTCTTAGTGATGATAATACTTTTCCAGATGGAACCATATCCACATTTTCACTCTCCACCCTCTATGTGTGTGTGTGCTCAGTGGCTTTGTGATCCCATGGATTATAGCCCATTGAGTTTTTCTGTCCATGGGATTTCCCAGGCAAGAATACTGGAGGGGTTGCCATTTCCTTCTCCAGGGTATCTTTCTCACCCAGGGATCGAACCAGTATCTCCTGCATTGGCAGGTGGATTCTTTACCACTGAGCTACCTGGGAATACTGTAATTCTAATATAATACAGAAAGCTAAGCATGGCGATAGTTATACAGTGTGTTCAGAGAGGTAGTTGATATGATTAAAAGATCCTGAAATTTGGGGTCACACAGATGTTCATTCAAACAACATTCTGCCTTTTACTAGCTTTGGGAACCTTGCCAAGTGACAAAGATTCTAGCTTCTGTGTCACTAACATGACTAGCTAATTTCTCCCCTCTGTATTCTTAGTGTTAAGGGCAGCAGAGACCTAGACCCATGGATTGTAAATTGGCAGAATTTATGTTACCTCAAAACAAGAGTTTGGTTCCCCATGACTAAAAGGTCTTAAATTCAATGACACCAGTGTGTGTTAGCTGCCCAGTTGTGTCCAACTCTTTGTGATCCCATGGACTGTAGCCCACCAGGCATCCCTGTCCCTGAAATTTTTCAGGCAAGAATACTGGAGTGGGTTGCCTTGCCCTCCTCCAGGGAATCTTCCCGACCCAGGGATCAAACCTGGGTTTTCCGCATTGCAGGTAGATTTTTACCATTTGAGCCACAATTTACTTTTCTTTTTCTTTAATTTTTGATGCTGTAAAACACTACCACAAACTTGGTGGCTTTAAACAATAAACATTTATTGGATTGCTCAAAGAGCTTATTCATATCTTTCTGTAAGATGTTTCCCAATATTATCCTATAGTTCTGGATGTCAGAATTCCAAAATGTTTCTTACTGGGTTAAAATAAAAGTGCCAGCAAGATGTGTTCTTCTGGAGACTCTAGGAAGAAATCTTTTTCCTTCCAGGCCTCTCCTCTATCATCAAAGATCAGTGCGGTATCAAAATCCTTAACTTATATCTGCAAAGTATTTTTTGCTAGGTAAATTATTATATACTCTCTATGTAAATAACACATTCACATTTGGGGGATTAAAATGTACACATCATTGGTGGGTGGGACATTATTGTGTTGGAAAAGTGCAAGTGTTAGTCCCTAAGTCATGTCTGACTCTTTGTGATCCCATGAACTGTAGCCTGACAGGCTCCTCTGTCCATGGGATTTTCCAAGCAAGAATACTGGAGTGGGTTTCCATTTCTTTCTCCAGGAGATCTCCCTTCTACAGGAGAACTGCCTGACCCAAGGATCAAACCCAGGTCTCCTGCATTGCAGGCAGATTCTTTACTGTTTGAGCCACAAGAGAAACCCCATTATTGTGTTTATCACACCACATATTCTGGAGAAGGAAATGGCAACCCACTCCAGTATTCTTGCCTGGAAAATCCCATGGGTGGAGGAGTCTGGCAGGCTATAGTCAATGGGATCACAAAGAGTCAGACATGACTGAGCGCCTTCACTTCACTTCACTTCACAATACATATAAAACTGGTGGGCGGGGGGAAGGTAGTGTAAATATGTCCTAGTGAAGCAAAGGTGTTTCCATTATGCAATGGTTCTGAAATCTAGCTTTGCTTCACAGACAAAAGGAAAGATTCCCTCCTCCAAGCCAAACACAGGGTACTGAATTTATCCCAGGTTTCTAGGTGTAGAACCCAGGAAAATGCATTTCCAAGAAGCCTTCTTCTCACATCTCTTTTCTCAAATGTATTTCTAACAGCAAATCTAGAAGCCAGCATCTTTTTAAAGGGTCTTTTTAAAGCCAGGGTCTTTTTAAACCCTCTTCAAATTTTAACAACTTACCAAGTCACAACACTGATTTCCAAAACCTGTTTGTGAAATAATTTTCACACATTGACATGCTACAGAAAAAAATGCTTGTGGTCAAAAATTTCTGAAGCTTTCTTCATAGTTGATTTTGCTCTTGGAGATTAATGATGGATGTTAATACACAAAGGCTCTGAAGATCCTGTGGTACTGAAGCCTGGTTAACTTTGTATAACCTAGTTCCCTCAAAATTTGTCTGCAAAATACTTTTCTATTCTTAACAGTAATCAACACCCCAGACTGTGTGTGTTTCTGTGTGCTCAGTCGTTCAGTTGTGCCAGGCTCTTTGTGACTCCATGGACAATAGCCTGCCAGGCTCCGCTGTCCATGGGATTTTCCAGGCAAGAATACTGGAGTGGGTTGCCATGCCCTTCTCCAGGGGATCTTTCCTACCTAGGGATCCAACCCACCTCTCCTGCAGTGCAGGTGGATTGTTTTACCACTGAGCCAACAGGGAAGCCCTGTCCCACTGAATATACCTTGGTTAGTGTTTCCCTGTGTGCGTGCTAAGTCGCTTCAGTCGTGTCCAACTCTTTGTGACCCTATGGACTATAGCAGTTCAGGCTCCTCTGTCCATGGGATTCTCCAGGCAAGAATACTGGAGTTGGTTGCCATTCCTTTTCCCAAGGGATCTTCCTAATTCAGGGATCGAGCCTGCATCTCTTACATCGCCTGCATTGGCAGGCGGGTTCTTTACCACCAGCGCCACCTGGGGGCTTCCCCGCGTAGCTCAAATGGTAAAGAATCTGCAATGTGGGAGATCTCGGTTGGATCCCTGGGTCGGGAAAATCCTGGAGAAAGAAATGGCAACCCACTCCAGTATTCTTGCCTGGAGAATCCCATGGACAGAGGATAATGATGGGCTACAGTCCATGTGCTTACAGAGTCGGACACGACTGAGTGATTAACACTTTCACTTTCAGTGCCACCTAGAAAGCTAGGATCCAGTAAAAGAGAGATCAAGATTTGTGATTCCAAAAAGGAAGAAAATATAAAGTATAATCATGCTTTGGGAAATGGGAAGTAAACATTATTAAGAAAGCTAGAAATATCAAGTTATATCTATCTATGGACGGAGGAGCCTGGTGGGCCCCAGTCCATGGGGTCGCTAAGAGTCGGGACAGGACTGAGTGACTTCACTTTCACTTTTCACTTTCATGCATTGGAGAAGGAAATGGCAACCCACTCCTGTGTTCTTGCCTGGAGAATCCCAGGGACGGGGGAGCCTCATGGGCTGCCATCTCTGGGGTTGCACAGAGTCGGACACGACTGAAGCGACTTAGCAGCAGCAGCAGCATGCTCTATCTAAAATATAACTTATTTGTTCAAGTAAATAAAATGTTCAACTCCTAACTTGTAGATAAAAATTCTTTGTTGCTAATCTTTCACCTCGTTAATTTTGACTCTCAGCTTCTTGACTGTTTAATATTAATTTGAGTTGTGGCAAACAAGTGACAAGGCTGCTTTTTGATGATAAGCGACAGTATCTTTCCAGGTGGTTTTTAGAGAAGAGATTGCTTCAATCTTAAAATATGTCTTGGCACTAGACACATACTTACATTGTTTTATGTTTGTGTCCATACGATTCTTGATAAAAATTGAAATTGATATGAGCTGAATATTGAGACTTATGTCAATAAAAGTGTCAGCAGTATTTTTGATGAGGCTTTCCAGATTGTTGACCAAAGAAACATATTCTTAAAATACAAACTAGTGAACTTTGACTAGAAAAATATTGGGACCAACTGGAAAGTGATATTCTGAATTAGATCGATATCAGGGTACAAAATATTTCAAGTAGGTGTAATTCCTACTAAATTATGAGAATAAAGGCACTTAATGTGCAGTGCATAAAAGTTGCAAATACTGTAGCTGGCCTGACCAGGTGAAAATACCCAAGTTCTTTTTTTACCAGTTGTATGGCCTTACGCAAATGACAGTCTTTGTTTTAGTTTGATCTTATGTAAAATGGGGTAACAGCAGTCTCCACATGTAGAATGTTTTTGAAGATTCAATTCATTAATATATGTACAACAGTGGGGTTCCTGGTTTGTATTAAACCCTAACCTCTGCTATTGTTATTATTAACAGTAACACATTGAAAAGCATATACCAAATAACAGTGTATCCCCATGAAGTAATGTAAACATTTTATCCTGGTCTTTGCTTCAGAGAATTATAAATTCCAAATATGTAAATCTTGATCTGATGGGGCTTTGTTAAAACTGGTTATTAACTACATCTTAGAAAGTCAATAGCATTTTCTTCCTTCAATCAATGCATTTAAATTTTTATAAAGTCTAAAGAGTTTTAGTTTATAAAACTTTATAAAGTTGATAAAGAGTTGGACACGACTGAGTGACTGGACAACAATAACAAAGGGTTGATTAACAATGTGATAGTTTCAGGTGAACAGTGAAGAGACTCAGCCATACATATACATGTATCCATTCTCCCCCAAACTTCCCTCGCATCAAGGCTGTCACATAATATTGAGCAGAGTTCCATGTGCTATATAGTAGGTCCTTGTTGGTTATCCATTTTAAATATAGCAGTGTGCACATGCCCATCCCAAATTCCCTAAATCTATCCCTTCCCCTCATCCTTGCTTCCTGACAACCATAAGTTCAGTCCTCTAAGTCTGTGAGTCTCTTTCTGTTTTGTAAGTAAGCTCATTTCTATCCTTTCTTTTTAGATGGATTCCACACTCTTAACTAAAATGTTGCCTCTTGGTTTAGCTAATAGTAATGATCAAATAGCTTTTAAATGTCTCACTTCCTGTTTGTAACATTGGATGTTCAGTTCAGTTCTGTTCAGTCTCTCAGTTGTGTCCAACTCTCTGCCACCGTGTGGACTGCAGCCCTGCAGGCTTCCTTGTCCATCACCAATTCCCGGAGTTTGCTCAAATTCATGTCCATCGAGTCGGTGATGCCATCCAACTATCTCATCCTCTGTTGTCCCCTTATCTCCCTGTCTTCAATCTTTCCCAGCATCAGGGTCTTTTCCAATGAGTCAGTTCTTTGCATCAAATGGCCAAAGTATTGGAGCTTCAGCTTCAGCATCAGTCCTTCCAGTGAAAATTCAGGACTGATTTCCTTTATGATTGACTGTGTTGTAAGTATTGTGTTGATTGTATTGCATGTTCAGGTATCACCAAGTCTTCTATATAAACAATCAGGCAACTTCTCAGGTGTGTGCTTTCGGAGATTTGTTTATAGCCCTTATATGCATTCCCACATTATAATTTTAAGTTTTGTGGAAATGTTCCTTGATCCTCTATGATATGGATTTCATCACCTCATCAGCTATTGTGTGCTCAGTTGTATCCATCTCTTTCTGGCCCCATGACTGTAGCCATCCAGGCTCCTCTGCCCATGGAGTTTTCAGCTATAACTCAACTCCATCAATTCTCTGCTGAAAAGAAAAAAAAAAAATTATGGGAAATGTTCCCTTTTGTGATTGGCCAGGTCGTTCTGCTTAAAATTCACATAGTCCCATGATTTTTATCTCTCTATCACAATGATCATTATTGTAGGGGGTCCTTTAATGCCTCACTAATCGTCTGTATTGAAAGCCCACCAAGAGCACAAATTGTGTCTGTTCTGTGTGACTTTTCTTCCTTTTTTTTTTTTTTAATATAGGATCCCCTTGACTGGGTTGATTTCACTCCTGTTTCCCTTTGTTATTAACTGATCACACTTGATACTACTTTGTGGTCTTTTACTTCTTTTCATTCTAATGCATACTCTATCAATTTCATTTGATTAAAAAAATAATAGAGCAGAAAGGTATCCTGTTTGGAAAGAGAAGAGTCAGTTATCAGAAGTCATAATTTATTGTCAAATTTAATTAACCCCAAAGTTAAAACTGAAAGGGCAATTCTGGAGAAAATTTGAATTGAGTTTTAAAATAGTATTTTAAAAGAAAATAGCTATTTTTAGCAGACTTCTACTAGTAGACATTTAAGTTATCTGTAATGTAACAATGTTTCTATTTTCATCTTTATTCCTATGTCTTTACCTATATGTATATGCATGTCCCCAAAAAGAATTACTGGTAAAAGATTCACTGGATCACAAAGGAGATACATTATAGGTTTTGAAACATATTGCCAAATTACATTTGATGAGTGTACATAAATTTTTACTCACATAATTAGGTCATAAGCATTAATATATGGTGGATCAGCAGTAAAGAATTCACCTGCAATTCAGGAGACCTGGGTTCAATCCCTGAGTCAGGAAGATCGCCTGGAGAAGGAAATAGCAACCCACTCTAGTATTCTTGCCTGGGAAAATCACATGGATAGAGAAACTTGGCAGGCTATAGTCTATAGAGTTGCAAGAGTCAAACACAATTTACCGACTAAATCACCACTACATATATACATATTATGAATTTTCTATAATATCCTCTGTATTACATGATAAAACAAATACATTCACATAGAAAAAATGTTTCATTTAATTCAGCAAGTACTTAGTCTATATAATGCTTGTCCTCAGGAAACTTTAAGTGATAAGGAAAAGACAGGTACAAAAATGTCAAGAGTAAGAGGTATCCTGTGATAAATGCTGAGATGTATCTTTTATCTGAGTTGGAGAGTTTAGGAAATGGACTAACATTGGACCTCCATGGTTACACTGCAATGTGTTTAGTTCATCCTCCAAATGCCCTCAATAATTTTCTCTAAAAACATCAGGAGGAAGAAAGAAAAAGTAGACCTTGCAGCTTATTTTAACCTATGATTGCTGTCTCTAAAATAGTTTTTAAACTAGACTCCTCCTCCCCCTATCCCCCTACTCCCCACCTCCCAACTTCAGAAAGTTGAAATGGGGCACAAAGCATCTGTTTCCTTTTTAGTTTTCCTTCTATTACTGAAGTGGGGGTTTCAACCTGGGGAGGATGGGGCAGGTTGTTTGTGAAAACAACAGAAGAATCAGTGCTTTCTCAAATATAACTTCAGTCTAAAAATAGATAATAGCTATTTTATTTGCCATTCACACCCACCAGCCTTTCTTCTTGTTTGTCTAGCTCCATTTGGCCTTTGTGATGCAGGAGCGAAAAGAGCCAGGTCAATGAAGGACAAGACCTCCACGCAGTCAACCCAGCTGCTAGTGCAGAGCACATACAGTCTCTAGCCAATCTCAAGAGGGATCAGTCTATGGATCCCCACAAGGGACAGACCATTTATGGTCTTTATTTCAGTTGTTGGATCTCATTCCTTTCATAAGTGTGTTATAGGGGTATCCACAAGTCCCTCTTTGACTTTCTGTCCTCCCAGAGAAGTCCTAGATATAGGATGCCGAAAGTGATGAAGCTGCCTCTAAATTAGTTCTCTACCTTCGGTGAATAATGAATTATCCTGTGGGGAAATTCTCTATTTCCTTCACTGCTTCTAAAGAACAGACTGTTCATTGTCCTCCTGTGAAATACAAATTAACCTGTTAAGGAGCATGTCTTCAGGCAGTGTGAGTGTGCTCTTTCAGCCTCAGAAAATGATTGAGGGAGGCCTGGCAAGGTTTTCCACTGCATGTTATATAAAAGGAAACACCTTTTCAGCCGATGAAATTCTCAGCCGTGTTCAAGGGAGACTGAGTCCCACTGACATGGACTGTCAACTTCCTTCTTTCCCAACTCAAAATGTACCCAATCTTTCTTTTCTACTTCAGAAAAATGAGTTCATTTTTCTGTTCCGAGAGAGACCCCTACACTTGTGCTTAGTCTTTCTTTCTTTCGCTCTTTTTTTTTTTTTTTCCTTTTTGGTTGTCTCACCAAAGAGATAGGGAGAAGACCTCTGACCAAGTCTACATCTTCTGTTTTGTAGACTGTACAATTCTATTATTTTCCTTTGTTCTTTTGATTTATTCCTGAGAAAAGTTATTACTTACAAATTTCCTGGCAAAGGCTCTTTTGTAGGCTGCTATCAATGTCAAGTTTGGATCAGTTCATCACACTACTGGATCCAAGTGCAGGACAAGGCTTTAGTGTGCCTTTCATAAAACCTTGCCTAGGGGATGGAGTGGGGGTGTGTCATCAAGAAAGTAACTCTGTCTTTACAAGGCTCTTGATTTCAGTTGTTGGATCTCATTCCTTTCATAAGTGTGTTATAGAGAAAACTTGTGTGTCTTACCTGCTATGTTAATCAAATATTCTAGGCTTTATGGAAGCATGTGCTTGTGCCTTGCAGGTAGACCAGAGTACGGTACTTTCTGTATGTGATTCTCTATTATATTTGCCTCAAAATCAAATAATGTCTGTAATTGTATCCCAGGAAAGAAGGACCCTTCCCATATGCTCAGGCTATGCAGTAGTTACCAAGGAAAATAGATTATTTTTCTTTCTGCTTTCTCCTCTAACACGTGTAAAAGTAGGCTCTTGGATTCAGGGTAAGGAAGCAGACTATTTTTGCTGTTTTCTCGTAGCTGGTTCAATAGTCAGAGAAAGAGCGTAGAGGACAGAATAAGGAAAAAATTCCTTCTGGGTATGTGCTAAGGTTCAGGTAAACAACTACCACTTCCCCTGTCTTACACCTGTGGTGGATTCATGTCAATGTATGGCAAAACCAATACAGTATTGTAAAGTAAAATAAAGTAAAAAGAAAAGAAAAAAAGAAAAAAAAATCCAATATGTCGAATAAGAAGATGGCAATTAAATATACACACTAACTTCTACTATGGCTGCTTGATTTCCTCCTGGTTCCTGGGTTCTTGTTCCCCATCTTCAAAGAGATGGTAGACAGACAATAAATTGAATATATGAGTGATTTATAGTAATTTAGATACTAATAAGTTCTATGGATAAAAAAGAAGGGGAAAGAAAAGGGTGTATTAAGGATTTGCAAGTTGCAGATTTCAATAGAGTAGTAGCCAAGGCCTTACCAAGAAGGTGTTATTTGATCACAGTCATGAAAAAGATGAGGAAAATGTGGAATCACTTGTTTATCTGTGTACGCTTGAGCAGCTTACCAACCTCCCTGAGCCTTAGTTTCCTCATTTGTGATTTGAGGATAAGACCTACCTGGCAGAGTTATTTTAGAATTAAATGAGAGGATGTTAGTTAAGTACCTGCCACACAGTAGATGATTCAGAGATGGTAGCTTTATTACAAATGAATTGCTTTCAGTAAGTCTCATCAGATTGAGTGTTTTCTAAGATGAATTAAGGGGAGTTATTGTTTTCTTTATATTCCTTTTAATATTAGTTAAATTTTGTCAACTTTCTCTCTTGGCTCCTGAATTTGAAAGGTGCCAAATTGTTCAGAAGCTTTGAAAATATGATTTCCAATAACCAGTTATATCGTTTGCTAAGGTAATGGGACTTAATGAGTGAATTATAATTGTCAGTCAGCTCCCTCAAGTTCGTTACTTCCAATGGAACAGTGGTGAAAGAAGCGGTTAATAGAAAGCTTCCAAAAAGTTTTTATAAGATAGAAAGAGCATAAAACATGAACATGGCTTCCAGGAGATTGAAACATAACCCAGCTATAAATATACGTTTGCAAAATCAATCTAGGATAATAGCTCTTTGTTCTAAATGCCAGAGTTATTTTGCAGTTACAGCAAGAAAAAGAAATTGAAATGTTACAAGAAACAAAATAGTCAAACATAATTATGACTGGGGAATGAATCAAATAGAAATATTTCCCAGTCTGAAAATTGATATGTTAAACAGTAATAATGCATTCCTGTCCAAGGAGACAATTCATTAATTTAAAGAGCCAGATTTTCCTGGAAGAATTTGCAGTGATTTAAATGTGGGGTTTTCTCCTGAAGTTTTTCAAAATTTTAACTGTTACTAAATACCTGGCATTTGTCTTAGAAACTTAACCAGAAAATGTGATTTACTGTTATTCATGAAAATCCAGGATAGGAATAAAAGGTGGAGGTGAAGGTAGGGGTAGAAAATGGAGAAGGAATGGTCACAGGACAGTGAAATGTCAGGGTTCCAATCACACTGAGCCCATTTTTCACTCACTCCCTTTTTCGGCAAGTCATGACTATAGACTTACTGTACCACAGAAATTTCCTACAGGATAAGTTCAATGAAAGAATGCAGCTTTCCAGCAGAGCAAGTTTGTGTGTTCTGGAGGAATTAACCTCTAGAACTGGTTGCTACTTTCATGCAATTTGCCCATTCTCACTTTCTTGAAACAGTTTTAGCTTGCCCAAAACAGTTGCTCTGATATTTCCTCCACCCACAATAAGGATTCTTCCTTATCCTCATCTGTTACCTCTGTGTCTTAACCAAACATTGTAATGATGAGGAAAATCAAGAAAGTCCTTTAACCTATGTTCTCCTCTATCTGCACTTAATCACAGGTAATTTATTCAGCCTCATGATTGAGTTCACATCTATAAATTTCGTACCTCTCACTCAGGTTCTCTCCTAGATTTAGGCATTCACATGCAAGTATCTGCATCTCCATGTATATGTTTAACTGGCATCTCAAACTTACTGTATCCAACACTAAGCTCCCAATACCTTCTCTAACCCTTTTCCATCTCATTAAATGCCAATTCTGTCTTTCCAGGTGCATAGGGCAAAAAAAAAAAAAAAAAAAAGAGGTGTTATCCTTGGTTTCTCTCATTCTCAGTTCAGTTCAGTCACTCAGTCGTGTCCAACTCTTTGCGACCCTATGAATAGCAGCATGCCAGGCCTCCCTGTCCATCACCAACTCCCAGAGTTCACTCAGACTCACATCCATCGAGTCAGTGATGCCATCCAACCATCTCATCCTCTGTCGTTCCCTTCTCCTCCTGTCCCCAATCCCTCCCAGCATCAGAGTCTTTTCCAAGGAGTCAACACTTCTCATGAGGTGGCCAAAGTACTGGAGTTTCAGCTTCAGCATCATTCCTTCCAAAGAAATCCCAGGGCTGATCTCCTTCAGAATAGATTGGTTGGATCGCCTTGCAGTCCCAGGGACCCTCAAGAATCTTCTCCAACACCACAGTTCAAAAACATCAATTCTTTAGCATTCAGCCTTCTTCACAGTCCAAATCTCACATCCACACATGACCACTGGAAAAACCCTAGCCTTGACTAGACGGATCTTAGTTGGAAAAGTAATATCTCTGCTGTTGAATATGCTCTCTAGGTTGGTCATAACTTTTCTTCCACGGAGTAAGCATCTTTTAATTTCATGGCTGCAGTCACCATCTGCAGTGATTTTGGAGACCAAAAAAGAAATAAATAAATAAAGTCTGACACTGTTTCCACTGTTTCCCCATCTATTTCCCATGAAATGATGGGACCGGATGCCATGATCTTCCTTTTCTGAATGATGAGCTTTAAGACAACCTTTTCACTCTCCACTTTCACTTTCATCACGAGGCTATTTAGTTCCTCTTCACTTTCTGTCACAAGGGTGGTGTCATCTGCATATCTGAGGTTATTGATATTTCTCCCAGCAATCTTGTTTCCAGCTTGTGTTTCTTCTAGTCCAGCGTTTCTCATGATGTACTCTGCATAGAAGTTAAATAAGCAAGGGTGACAATATACAGCCTTGACGTACTCCTTTTCCTATTTGGAACCAGTCTGTTGTTCCATGTCCAGTTCGAACTGTTGCTTGCTGACCTGCATATAGATTTCTCAAGAGGCAGGTCAGATGGTCTGGTATTCCCATCTCTCTCAGAATTTTCCACAGTTTATTGTGATCCACAGTCAAAGGATTTGGCATAGTCAATAAAGCAGAAATATATGTTTTTCTGGAACTCTCTTGCTTTTTCCATGATCCAGTGGATGTTGGCAATTTGATCGCTGGTTCCTCTGCCTTTTCTAAAACCAGCTTGAACTTCAGGGAGTTCACGGTTCACGTATTGCTGAAGTCTGGCTTGGAAAATTTTGAGCATTACTTTACTAGCATGTGAGATGAGTGCAATTGTGCAGTAGTTTGAGCATTCTTTGGCATTGCCTCTCTTTGTGTTTGGAATGAAAATGGACCTTTCCAGTCCTGTGGCCACTGCTGAGTTTTCCATATTTGCTGGCATATTGAGTGCAGCAATTTCACAGCATCATCTTTCAGGATTTGAAATAGCTCAACTGGAATTCCATCACCTCCACAAGCTTTGTCCATAGTGATGCTTTCTAAGGCCCACTTGACTTCACATTCCAGGATGTCTGGCTCTAGATGAATGATCACACCATTGTGATTATCTGGGTCGTGAAGCTCTTTCTTGTACAGTTCTTCTGTGTATTCTTGCCACCTCTTCTTAATATCTTCTGCTTCTGTTAGGTCCATACCATTTCTGTCCTTTATTGAGCCCATCATTGCATGAAATGTTTCCTTGGTATCTCTAATTTTCTTGAAGAGATCTCTATTCTCTCCCATTCTGTTGGTTTCCTCTATTTCTTTGCATTGATCGCTGAAGAAGCCGTTCTTATCTCTTCTTGCTATTCTTTGGATCTCTGCATTCAGATGCTTATATCTTTCCTTTTCTCCTTTGCTTTTCACTTCTTTTCTTTTCACAGCTATTTGTAAGACCTCCCCAGACAGTCATTTTTCTTTTTTGCATTTCTTTTCCATTGGGATGGTCTTGATCCCTGTCTCCTGTAAAATGTCAAGAACCTCATTCCATAGTTCATCAGGCACTCTATCTATCAGATCTAGGCCCTTAAATCTATTTCTCACTTCCACTGTATAATGATAAGGGATTTGATTTAGGTCATACCTGGATGTTCTAGCTGTTTTCCCTACTTTCTTCAGTTGAAGTCTCAGCTTGCTGATAAGGAGTTCATGACATGAGCCACAGTCAGCTCCTGCTCTTGTTTTTGTTGACTGTATAGAGCTTCTCCATTTTTGGCTGCAAATAATATAATCAATCTGATTTCAGTGTTGACCATCTGGTGATGTCCATGTGTAGAGTCTTCTCTTGTGTTGTTGGAAGTGGGTGTTTGCTATGACCAGTGCATTTTCTTGGCAAAACTCTATTAGTCTTTTCCCTGCTTCATTCCACATTCCAAGGCCAACTTTGCCTGTTATTCCAGGTGTTTCTTGACTTCCTCCTTTTGCATTCCAGTTCCCTATAATGAAAAGGACATCTTTTTTGGGTGTTAGTTTTAAAAGGTCTTGTAGGTCTTCATAGAACTGTTCAACTTCAGCTTCTTCAGCTTTACTGGTTGGGACATAGACTTGGATTACTGTGATATTGAATGGTTTGCCTTGGAGAGGAACAGAGACCATTCTGTTGTTTTTGAGACTGCATCCAAGTACTGCCTTTCGGACTCTTTTGTTGACCATGATGGCTACTCCATTTCTTCTGAAGGATTCTTGCCTGCAGTAGTAGATACAATGGTCATCTGAGTTAAATTCACCCATTCCAGTCCATTTTAATTCACTGATTCCTAGAATGTCGACGTTCACTCTTGCCATCTCTTGTTTGACCACTTCCAATTTCCCTTGATTCATGGACCTGCCATTCCAGGTTCCTATGCAATATTGCTCTTTACAGCATCAGACCTTGCTTCTATCACCAGTCACATCCACAACTGGGTATTACCTCATAATAAATCCAACAAATTCTACCACCTATACTTTTCAGAGGATACTTTCCTTGGAGAAAGAAATGGCAACCCACTCCAGTATTCTTGCCTGGAGAATCCCATGGACAGAGGAGTTGGCAGGAAACAGTCCATGGGGTTGCAGAGTCAGACACGACTGAGTGACTAAGCACCAGTGCAAGCAAAATACATCCAGATGTCTGTAATACATCCAGACCACTTCTCACCAGTACATCACTGATACCCTTGTGTAAGTCATTACCTATGAAAATGTGTGGTAATCACTTATTTGTTTTTTCCACATCTATTCTCATGCCATAAAGCAGAGAAAGATCCTTTGAAAACATGAAACATGTCACATCTTCTTTCAACTCTCCAATGGCTTCCCATCTCATTCAGGGAAAATCCCATGACCTTACTATTTTGTCATGGTAGCTGGCTTCTTTTGACCTCTCTGGCCTTATCTCTTCCCACTGCCCCCTTTGTTCATTCAATTTACAACCATGATAGCATCCTTCCTGCAACTCAAATGTGCCTAACAATGTCCTTTCTTAAAGGTTTTGCATTCTATTTATTATCATCCGGGATGCTCTTCCTCCATATATTTGCAAAGATTAAATTAACAGTGTATTCATGTCTTTTATCAGGGTTTATCTTATCAGAGAGACTGTATCCACCTCATGAAAAATAGTAACCCCTGGAGACGCTCCCTATCCTTGTTATCTTGCTTTATTTTTCTTCAGAGCACTTACACCCTCTGACATATTAGAGCATGCATTCACTTACTTTTAAATCACATACCCATCATTTAATTTTATATATTAATGTATGTGTATACACACACAACGGAGAAGGCAATGGCACCCCACTCCAGTACTCTTGCCTGGCAAATCCCATGGACGGAGGAGCCTGGTAGGCTGCAGTCCATGGGGTCGCTGAGGGTCAGACATGACTGAGCGACTTCACATTGACTTTTCACTTTCATGCATTGGAGAAGGAAATGGCAACCCACTCCGATGTTCTTGCCTGGAGAATCCCAGGGACGGGGGAACTTGGTGGGCTGCCGTCTATGGAGTCGCACAGAGTCGGACACAACTGAAGCGACTTAGCAGCAGCAGAAGCAGCATACACACACAAACACCATTAGAAGCTATGAGAGAGGCATTAAACAGATTCTTCTTCACAATACTCAGAACAAAACAACTCTGCTGATGCCTTGATCTTGGACTTCTGATCTCCAGAACTATGAGACAGTACTTTAAAAATATCTATATTTTTGGCTGTCCTGGGTCTTCATTGCTGCATGGGCGGGGGCAGCACTGTTTGCTGTGAGTCGGGGCTATGCTCTAGGTGTGGGGTGCGGGCTTCTCATTATGGTGGCTTCTCTTGTGGAGCATGGCTCTTGGGTGCGTGGGCTTAAGTAGTTGTGATTCCTGAGCTCTTGAGCATGGGCTGAGTAGCTGTGGTGCACAGGTTTAGTTGATTTGCAGCATGTGGGATCTTCCCATATCTGGGATTGAACCTATGTCTCCTGCATTGGCAGGAGGATTCTTTACCACTGAACCACCAGGAAAGCCCGAAACAATGCTTTGTGAAGGCAGACTTAGTAAACTAATACAGTGCCTTTTGTCATGATGAGGAAGTCCCTTTCTGTTCCAGTTTCCTGGTCTTTTCTTTATCATGAAAGGGTGATAAGCTTTGTCAAATGCCTTTCTACATGAAATGAGATAATCGTGTACATTTCCCCCCTTTGCTCTATTAATATTGTATATATCATCTATCGATTTTTCTTTTGTTGACCCATCCTTGCATCCCTGGGATCAATTCCACTTGTTCATGGTGTATAATCCTTTTAATATGCTGTTAGATTTGGTTTGTTAGTATTTTATTGAGGATTTGGCATTTTTATTCCTAAGGGATATTTGGTCAGTGAATTTCTTTTCTTGTGATATCTTTATCTGCCTTTAGTATCAGAGTAATGCTGGCCTCATGGGCTTTCCAGGTCATGCTATTCGTAAAGAACCTGCTCGCCAATGCAGGAGATGTAAAAGACATGGGTTTGATCCCTGGCTTGGGAAGATCCTCTGCAGAAGGAAATGGCAGCCCACTCCAGTATTCTTGCCTGGGAAATCTCACTGATAGAGGAGCCTGGTGGGCTATAGTCCACGGGGGTTGCAAAGAGTTGGACCAAACTCAAATGAGTTACCATGCACACATTCAATGCTGGCCTCATAGAATGAGCCAGGAAGTAGTCCCTCCTCTTTTATTTATTGTAGGCATTTGAAAAGATTGTTGTCAATTTTACTTTGTTTGGTAGAATTCAACAGTGAAGCTATCTGGTCCTTACTTGGTTAGATTTTTGATTACTGATTCAATCTTTTGTTGTAAGTCTGTTGAGGTTTTCCATATCTTCTTGAATAAGTTTAGATAATTTTTATATTTTAGGAATTTGTCTGTTTCAACAGGTTATCTAATTTTTCATGTAAGATTATGCATAGTCTTCTCTTATAATCCTTATATAAAGTCATATGAAGTCATAAAGATTTTGAGTGTGAATTTTTCTTTCATTTGCCTTCTCCAGTGAAGAACCATACACAGGATTTAGACTGTTTTTATCTTTAGAGTTCTTCAGATGTTGTTCTATCATCATTTAGTTTGGGGATTTGTAGAGAATTTTGATTTAATTCATTCACCACATTTATTTTAACCACATTCATTGCAGGTTTTAGTATTTCACTGCTGATGGCTTAGAATAGTAATGCTAGTAAAGTAAAGTAAAGTAATGCTAGTAAAGTAATGCTCAAAATTCTCCAAGCCAGGCATCAGCAATACGTGAACCATGAATGCCCTGATGTTCAAGCTGGTTTTAGAAAAGGCAGAGGAACCAGAGATCAAATTGCCAACATCTGCTGGATTATATAAAAAGCAAGAGAGTTCCAGAAAAATATCTATTTCTGCTTTAATGACTATGCCAAAGCTTTTGACTGTGTGGATCACAATAAACTGTGAAAAATTCTGAAAGAGATGGAAATACCAGACGACTTAACCTGCCTCTTGAGAAATCTGTATGCAGGTCAGGAAGCAACAGTTAGAACTGGACATGGAACAACAGACTGGTTCCAAATAGGAAAAGGAGTACGTCAAGGCTGTATATTGTCACCCTGCTTATTTAACTTCTTTGCAGAGTACATCATGAGAAACGCTGGGCTGGAAGAAACACAAGCTGGAATCAAGATTGCTGGGAGAAATATCAATAATCTCAGATATGCAGATGACCACCCTTATGGCAGAAAGTGAAGAGGAGCTAAAAAGCCTCTTGATGAAAGTGAAAGAGGTGACTGAAAAAGTTGTCTTAAAGCTCAACATTCAGAAAACGAAGATGATGGCATCCGGTCCCATCACTTCACGGGAAATAGATGGGGAAATAATGGAAACAGTGTCAGACTTTTTTTTTGGGGGGGGGCTCAAAAATCACTGCAGATGGTGACTGAAGCCATGGAATTAAAAGACGCTTACTCCTTGGAAGGAAAGTTATGAGCAACTTAGATAGCATATTCAAAAGCAGAGACATGACTTTGCCGACTAAGGTCCGTCTAGTCAAGGCTATGGTTTTTCCAGTGGTCATGTGTGGATGTGCGAGTTGGACTGTGAAGAAGGCTGAGAGCCGAAGAATTGATGCTTTTGAACCGTGGTGTTGGAGAAGACTCTTGAGAGTCCCTTGGGCTGCAAGGAGATCCAACCAGTCCATTCTGAAGGAGATCAGTCCTGGGATTTCTTTGGAAGGAATGATGCTAAAGCTGAATCTCCAGTACTTTGGCCACCTCATGCGAAGAGCTGACTCATTGGAAAAGACTCTGATGCTGGGAGGGATTGGGGTCAGGAGGAGAAGGGGACGACCGAGGATGAGATGGCTGGATGGCATCACGGACTCGATGCATGTGAGTCTGAGTGAACTCCGGGAGATGGTGATGGACAGGGAGGTCTGGCTTGCTGAGATTCATGGGGTCGCAAAGAGTCAGACACGACTGAGCGACTGAACTGAACTGAACTGAACTGATAATGCAGTAAGGCAGGAAGACTCTGGTTTGGGGGGGTAGATGCTAGAGAAAGTCCAGGGGGACCCCTGAGGCCCCATCCCGCCTTTGCGTTTTGTCAGGCCCCTTTCCTCATGACTTTGCCACGGGCGGGATTCCCCATGTTGGCTCCCGTCAGCTAATAAACACATGAAAAGATGCTTAACATCACTCATTATCAGAGAAATGCAAGTCAAAATGAATGATACTGGATGCTTGGGGGCTGGTGCACTGGGATGACCCAGAGGGATGGTACAGGGAGGGAGGAGAGAGGGGTTTCAGGATGAGGAACACGTGTATACCTGTGGTGGATTCATGTTGATGTATGGCAAAACCAATACAATAATGTAAAGTAATTAATCTTCAATTGAAATAAATAAATTCATATTAAAAAAAAAACACAATGAGGTACCATCTCACGCTGGTCAGAATGGCTGCTATCAAAAAGTCTACAAACAATAAATGCTGGAGCGGAACAGTGTGGAGATTCCTTTAAAAACTCAAAATAGAACTGCCATAAGATGCAGAAATCCCACTTCTGGGCATACACACTGAGGAAACCAGAATTGAAAGAGACGCGTGTACCCCAATGTTCATCACAGAACTGTTTATAATACCCAGGACATGGAAGCAAATTCAATGTCCATTGGAAGACAAATGGATAAGAAAGCTGTGATACATATGCACAATGGAATATTACTCAGCTATTAAAAATGCATTTTCATCAGTTCTAATGAGGTGGATGAAACTGGAGCCTATTATAGAGTGAAGTAAGTCAGAAAGAAAAACACCAATACAGTATACTGACACATATATATGGAATTTAGAAAGATGGTAACGATGACCCTATATGTGAGACAGCTAAAGAAACACAGAAGTAAAAACAGACTGTTGGATTCTGTGAGAGAAGGTGAGGGTGGGATGATTTGACCAAATAACATTGGAACATGTATATTATCATATGTGAAACAGATCGCCAGTCCAGGTTTGACGCATGAGTCAGGGTGCTCAGGGCTGGTGCACTAGGATGACCTTGAGTGATGGGATGGGGAGGGAGGTATGAGGGAGAGTCTGGATGGGGAACACATGTACAGCTATGGCTGATTCATATGAATGTATGGGAATAACCACCACAGTATTGTAAAGTAATTAGCTTCCAATTAAAATTTAAAATATAAATTTAAAAAAATCAACTGGGTTGTCTGTTTTCTCATTATTGAGTTTTAAGTATTTCGTGTGTTTTGGATAACAAGCTTTATCAAATAGATATTTGTTTTTGAAAATATTTTGCCCCAGTTTGTGTTTTATCTTTTTGTTTTGTTGACAGTGTCTTTCATGGAACAAGACTTAAAAACTTTTAATGATGTCTAGCTTATCAAATCTTTTTTTCATGGGTCGCACCTTTGTTGTTGTATCTAAAAATCATTGCCGTATCCAATGTTATTTAGGCTTATCCTGTGTTATCTGGAAGTTTTGCAGTTGTTTGTTTTACATTTAAGTCTTGATCCATTTTGAGTTAAGTTTTGTGAAGGGAGTAAGGTCCATCTCTAGATTTATTTTTTTGCTTGAGGTTGTCTTGTTTGTTCCAGCACCATTTGGTGAAAGGATAATCTTAGCTCCATCATACTACCTTTGCTCCTTCAACAAAGATCAGTTGATTGTATTTATGTGGCTCTATTTCAGGGCTCTCTCTGGCTTGTTCCATTGATCTGGTTGTCTCTTCCTTTACTGGTACTGCACTGTCTCAATACCTACTGTGGTAGGTATATATGCCTTCTCCTGTTGCCTTTGCAATCTGATGGAATCAATTTTTCTGGGTTAGAGCCAGGTCATGGGGCTGTTCTTGGGTCCATAGGGTGAAGGTGGGAGGCTCTGCAGTTGGCAGGCCTATTACCAGGAAACTAGGTGTTGATCTTATCAGGTCTTTGGGGGGATGGGACTCACTCGTGTCTGACTCTTTGCGACCCCATGAATCGCAGCACGCCAGGCCTCCCTGTTCATCACCATCTCCCGGAGTTCACTCAGACTCACGTCCATCGAGTCAGTCATGCCATCCGGCCATCTCATCCTCTGTCGTCCCCTTCTCCTCCTGCCCTCAATCCCTCCCAGCATCAGAGTCTTTTCCAATGAGTCAACTCTTCGCATGAGGTGGCCAAAGTACTGGAGTTTCAGCTTTAGCATCATTCCTTCCAAAGAAATCCCAGGGTTGATCTCCTTCAGAATGGACTGGTTGGATCTCCTTGCAGTCCAAGGGACTCTCAAGAGTCTTCTCCAGCACCACAGTTCAAAAGCATCAATTCTTCGGTGCTCAGCCTTCTTCACAGTCCGACTCTCACATCCATACATGACCACAGGAAAAATCATAGCCTTGACTAGACGGACCTTAGTAGGCAAAGTAATGTCTCTACCTATTAGCAATTATCTCCTATTTCCCCCCTTCATCTAGCAGTCCCTTTTGACTGCCTTATTTCACTTATAAATTTTTCAAAATTGATCTATGTTGAAATACCAATAAGTACCTCACACTATTTTTATTGTAGAATTATATTACATTGTATGGATATATGACATTTTATTTGTCCATTCACCCATTGATGGACATTTGAGTTGTTTCTACTTTGGGCTTATTATATATAATGCTTCTATGAATATTTGTTACATTTCTGTGTAAATGTATGGTTTTAATTCTCTTGGGTATATACTTAGGAAGGGAATTGCTGAATCATACAGTAGAGTGTGTGTTTAATTAGTGCTAAGTCGCTTTAGTCGTGCCCAGCTCTTTGTGACTCTATGGACTGCAGCCTGCTAGGCCCCTCTGTTCATGGGATTCTCCAGGAAGAATACTGGAGTGGGTTTCCATGCCCATCTCCAGGGGATCTTCCTGACCCAGAGATTGAACCCGTGTCTCTTATGTCTCCTGCACTGGCAAGTGGGTCATTTGAAGAAACTGACCAAGTATTTTTGGAGTCATGAATATTAGAAGCTAAAAATTTTTGAAAAAATATCATGGATCTTTAACTATAGAGTAATATTTACTTGTAAAGTTGATACTGTATCTGGCAGGTCATTTTGTAGTGCTTGCTTTGTGTTTGCTTGCTCCTTTAAAATCAATAGTCTAGTCATCTGTAGATACTGTCTCCTGTATACTCCATTTTTGGCTCAGTCTTTTTAGTAATGGTGGGAAGATAAAAGTATTATAAAATCCCTATGACATTTTGTTAGTGTAATGTCCATGCTTTCCATTACTTACCTGTTGAAACAAGTTTTATTTTAATCTATAGCATTTCAAATTTTCTATTACTCTCTAAAATTTAGATCTATTCATATCTATATGGCACCATTGCATATCAATTCACTCAAATCCTTTAAATTTATTAGAAAACTAAAAAGTGGATTTTATTTTTGGATGGCATCCTTATACATTAAACAAAAATGATTTGGCTAGATGCTTGTCTTTAACCTCTTGTACTGGTATGTTTAAGTATATTGATAGAGAATGTTAAGAATTAATTCTAGAGTAGATTTTAGAGGGTTTCTTTTTCGTTTCTGTACATAATTTTGTAAAGTGAGAACATAATGTATGTAAATTTATGGCATTTTGATCAACAATGAATAACAATGACATATAACAAGATATTCAGTATTCATAAAGATGTTAGGTATTTAAATATAATATTTTTGGATAATTATTACTAGAAACATGCATTATTTATATATAATAACAAATAGAATGGGATATACTAATTAAACTTTGAAAAAGCAAAAAAAATCTACTTGGTATCTCTTGATTAATTCAATTAAAAGCTTTTGTAAATTAATGTTTGTTGTTTCACACTTTGTTTCTTATTTGTCGGACCTCCTTCACTGAAAACAAATTTATATTACAGTTTCTTCTTGTTAAAACTTTTCACCAAAGATAAAAGTAGGAATAGATTTATGGCAGCAGTAAGTGGGCCAATATTTGAGAAAATAGTAATGACATTGAATCACATGATTCTTCTGATGTATACTGTAAGATATACTTTTTTTACATAGAGCTAAATATCTCTTTTTTTTTTAAAAAGCCCCCTCTAAGTAATATTACTTTTTCTCAGGATTTACTCACTTATATCTTCTTTAATATATTCTGGAGCCTCAGTGAAACATTGTATCTCTCATGTCTTGTTTGGTTTCAGTTTTACTTCTTATCCATAATTGCTCAGTATATCTTGGAGTACAAGCTCATCTACAAACAAACCCTTTTTATTATTGTTTGAGAATGTGTATGTGTATTGGTATATGTAAAAGGCAACACTGAATGAAAGAGTTGAATGTCAAATTGCTGTTGCTCAGTGGCTAATTGTGTCCAACTCTTTGCAACCTCATGGACTGCAGCACATCAGGCTCCCCTGTCCTTCATTATCTCCCAGAGTTTGCTCAAATTCATATCCATTGAATTGGTGATGCTCTCTAACTATCTCATCCTCTGCTGGCCCCTTTTCCTTTTGCATTCAATCTTTCCCAGCATTAATTTGTTTCAAAAAAATTATCAAAGCTTTTGAAAATATTATTAATAACTTCAGAAACTATATAAAAGGTAATACAAATTATAACATTATTTATTAGAAAAAATTATATATGAAATATTCTGAAATGTTATTTTAAATATTGATATGGTCCACAGATTTGCTATTTTTTGGAAACAATCTTACCCTAGACACAAATGAAAGAAACATTAAGTCTTATGAGTTTCCATGAGTCACATATCCCAGAAAAAAAGTGTTGACTTTATATTAATATTGCATTTAGAATCATTGGGCCATTGCCTTTGATGAATTGCATTAAGTTCATTGTTACCAGGGCCCTCAATATGCTTCATTTGAATTTCAGAATTCAGTTAAATTAAATCTCAGAATTTCTCCCATGTATCTATGCATCCATTCATACAGTCAAGTTCCAGGCACTACTGTAGATGCTGAGCATAAAATGAAGAGCAAGAAGATTGTGTACACTGTATATACAAGGAGATTACATTCTTTCGAGAGAAGGGAACAGAAAATAGAGTAAACACTAAGTAAATGCAATGAAAATTATTTTGGATGGTAGTGAATGGCAAGAAGAAAAGAAATAAGATGTCACAAACACATTTACTCAAGCTCTTCTCAATACACATAGTAAAATAATGCCCAACAGCTGTTTTAAATTTAAACAGTTTTATGCTTTTCCCAAATTCAATAAAATTAACATTAGAGAAAATCTGTTTTCCTTTTCTAAAGCTTATGCATCAACACTTATTGTACATAATCCTCATTAGAGTAGTAGAAATATGATTATAACTCTCCAGTGAACTAAATGAATTGAGCAGAATAACTCCTATGTAATCCTTAAAGTATGTAATTTAATACTGTAAGAAACATTTTTCATTGTTCACAAAAGATAAATGTAAATATAGCCTCCATTAAAATCCTCACTAATTGTAAATTGTAGAGATGAGATGTAGCATGGTTTTGTTGTGTATCCATTTAAATTTTTCAAAAGGTCCTTACTGCATAAAGAAAACCATCCCTATATACAATCTCTGTGTGGAAACTCTACTGGTATTTCATTGTTCTCCTCAAAATAATATCTAATAGGGATATAACAACTTCAATGTTCAGATACTCTTCTAACTACTTTACATATATTAAGTTCTATAATATTCAGAATGACATTACAAAGTAGGCCCTACTCTTATCCATGTTTAAAGGTGTAGAAACTGAAACCTTGAGAGATTAGGTAACTTGCTCCAAGTCACAATTAAGATGTGTTGGACCTGGGATGCTACATTCTGCTTGGGAGGTTTCCTAATTCTGTCATTCATAATTAATCTTTCTTTTTAAAATTTTTATTGGAATAGAACTGCTTTACAATATTGCATTAGTTTATGCTGTACAATGAAGTGAATCAGCTCAATGTATACATATATCCCCTCCCTCTTGAGCTTTCCATCTCCCCATCCCACCCTTTTAGGTCATCACAGCACCAAGCTGAGGTCCCTGTGATATACAACAGCTTCCCACTAGCTATCTATTTTACACATGGTAGTGTGTATGTCAAATCTCTTACAAGTTATTTGTGCTTGTATCATTGTTGGGCAAGGGAGAAGCACGGAGACTTTTTAAATGAGGTGATTATAGCAATATAGGCTACAGAAGAAGTCCAGGCTGGAGATAATGGGGTATTGAACCAGGGTGATATGAGTGTGGGTAGTTATTAGAAATAATCAGATATAAATAAAAAATAGAGCCAACAAGGCCTCTGTCAAGGGGGGAGGCAGGTAATGAGAGAAAAAGAGGATGAAAGATTCTGTGAAAATGTTTGTCCTTGAGCATCGTATGCGCAGAGTTGCCATTAATTAAGGTGAGAATGACGGTTGAAGGAGCAGGTTTGAGGGAGAAGAAAAGAAGGTCAGATTTGCATATTAGTAGACATCCATGTGGGGGTGTTGAGTAGGCCATTAGATTTATGAGACAAGGGTTCAGTCGAGGGGTATATGCTCAGGATACATGGTGTTAAAGACTATAATACTTGCTGTAACTACTAATGTAATGAGTATAACTAGACAAGAGAAAAGATCCAAGTTCTGAAGTACTCTGAAGTTGAGAGATCAAGAAGATAAGGGAAAAAGTAGTACCAATTGAGAAAGATTTTACCATAAACTAAAAGAGTTTTTTGGAAGCCTGCTAGAGAAAGCATTTCAAGGATAAAATAATGATCAATTTGTTAAATGCTGTTAATATGTAAAGTAAGATAGGCATCAGATTGGGCTTAGCAATTTGGGGGTTATTGCTTTATAAAAGTGGAGAAGACAATGGTACCCTACTCCAGTTCTCTTGCCTGGAAAATCTCATGGACAGAGGAGCCTGGTAGGCTGCAGTCCATGGGGTCGCTAGGAGTCGGACACGACTGAGCGACTTCACTTTCACTTTTCACTTTCATGCATTGGAGAAGGAAATGGCAACCCACTCCAGTGTTCTTGCCTGGAGAGTCCCAGGGATGGGGGAACCTGGTGGGCTGCCGTCTCTGGAGTTGCACAGAGTTGGACACGACTGAAGCGACTTAGCAGCAGCAGCAGCTTTATAAAGGCAGTTTTGGTCAAGGGAATGGAGAGGAGAGTGGATTCAAGGAGAATGAGAAGAGATGAAGACAATGACTATAGACCACAAATTTGAGGTGTTTACTGTAAAAAGAGATACTGACTAACAGCTCCATAAGGAACTGTGTACCAAGAGCTTTTAAGTGAATTTGGGAAAGAGATAGAAGAAAGAGGGGGAATGAGGATAGAGAAGTGAGAATTGCTAGAAATAATCAAGAAGTGATACTCCAGTGCCCAGTTGTAGTTATTGGCTTTAGCTAGCCACACCATTATTTCAGGTACCACTGTAACAGGAGAGACAATATATATAGGTTCAGATGTGAGTAGCAAGTTGTGATGGTGGGAACTTTTGGAAATTCTCTTCTGATTTATTTACTTTCCTTAGCTAATAAGAACGTGAGGGAAGGAAATAAGCATTATAAGCAGATGATGAGGGTGGGGGATGGTGTTGCAAATTTTAAGAGAAAGAAGATAAAAATCATTTTTCTGAAACAATGATTGTGAATATGTTAATATTACTGCTAAGTTTCATTATATGCCACCTTGAGATAGTGTCCTTAAATAGACCCATTCTGTGTCACAGAATAAGGCAAGGAGTAGACAAGTTCAATTAAAGGGATATGATTGCCACAGCTAAAAACAAAAAATGAACAGGGAAGCAGAGAGATACCCAAATGATTGTATTGATGGACTATGAATTTAAATGGATTAAAGTGATTAAAATGTTGCGACATTGATGATGATGTAGGGACAATTGAAACTCTATGTAGTTTCAGTAAAGTGTATGTCCTCATGCGAGTTCAAAAGATTTTGGACTTGAGTATTAATTAGATTAAGCTGCAACTATGTAGATGGTGATTGGAGATGAGATGCTCTAAAATGAAGTAGATGGAGGGACTCTCCAGATGTTGGAATTCTAAGACCTAGGTGTGCCTAGGCCATGGATAGCTCAGTCAGTTAAAGAATCTGCTGCAACGCAGGAGATGAAAGGTGAAAGTGAAGTCACTCAGTCTGTGTCCGACTCTTTGTGACCCCATGAACTGTAGCGCCACCAGATTCTCCGTTCATGGGAAATCTCCAGGCAAGAATACTGGAGTGGGTTGCATTTCCTTCTTCCAGGGGAAATCTCCCGACCCAGGGATCGAACCCAGGTCTCCCGCATTGCAGGCAGACGCTTCACCTCTGAGCCACCAGGGAAGCCAACACAGGAGATCCTTGTTCAATTCCTGGGTCAGGAAGATCTGCTGGAGAAAGGATAGACTGCTCCACTTCATATCTTGGGTTTCATTGTGGCTCAGCTGGTAAATAATTCGCCTGCAATGTGGGAAGATCTGGGTTTCAATCCCTGGGTTGCGGAAGATCCCTGGAGAAGGAAAAAATACCCATCAGTACTCTCCTGGAGATTCCATGGACTTTTAGTCCATGGGGTCACAAAGAGATTCAGACATGACTGAGTACTCACTTTCTCTAAGTCATGTCTGACTCCTTTTATGACTCCACAGACTATAGCCCACTAGGGTCTATCTATAAGTTTTCTCAAGCAAGATAGTGGAGTGGGGTTACCATTTCCCTTCTCCAGGGGTTTTCCTGACCCAGGCATCGACCCAGGTCTCCTGCATTGCAGGATGTTTCTTTACCACTGTGCCATCCAGGGAAGCCCTATATGGGTATATAGGGCAGTAATAAAGGGCATCCAGAGAGAGTTAAATTGGTTTTGAAAAATTTGAAGGATCATTTGGTTAGTGATAAATAACCACTATTCCATTACAAGCTAGTGTTAGAGTATGTCAGACATGTGTAGACTGCAGTTAAAAGCCTCAAGAGATAGAGGGTGCCAGCGATATGGAGACTGTTCCACATGGAGGAGCAGTAGTGGCATTTGTCTAAAAATATCATTCTAAACTGATGTATTTAGGGAAGTGGAAGGAAATAATATCTGAAATCAGTAAAGATCAAGAAGGACCCCTAAAACATCTTCAGGCCTAATTAGTAGTAGGGCTGTGGGAACAACATGTATAGGGTAAGTGTTTGTCACTAGGAGTAAATCCAATGATTTTCATAAATAAAGATTTAAAACCATTAAATAAATAATTGAATCAGCAGTTAAATCTGCCTTTACTACTTTGCTTATTCCCCTTTAGCCATACAAATATATGCGAAATAGACTGGTGAGCTTTATATGCAGATTTTGATTAAATATTCAAGAAATAGTTCAGTCAGCTTCAGTTCAGTTGTTCAGTCATGTTCAGCTGTTTTGTGACCCCATGGATTGCAGCACTCCAGGCTTCCCTATCCAATCACCATCACCACTCTCCCAGAGGCCTGCTCAAACTCATGTCCATTGAGTCGGGTTGATGCATCCAAACCATCTCATCCTCTTGTCGTCCCCTTCTCTTCCTGCCTTTCAATCTTTCCCAGACAGGTTTTTCTTTTCAAATTAGTCAGTTCTTTGCATCAGGTGGCCAAAATATTGGGTTTCAGGCTTCAGCATCAGTTCTTCACATGAATATCAGGACTGATCTTCTTTAGAATGGACTGGTTGGTTTTCCTTGGCTCTCCAAGGGACTCTCTAAGAGTCTTCCAATACCACGGTTCAAAAGCATCGTTCTCTTCAACCTTCAGCCTTCTTTATAGTCCAACTTCTCTCACCCATATGTGACTACTGGAAAAACGATAGCTTGAATAGATGGACCTTGTTGGCAAATAATGTCTCTGCTCTTTATATATGCTGTTAGGTTTGTCATTAGATTTTTCTTTCAAGCAGCAAGCATTTTTAATTTAATATTAATATCAATCATATTTGAACTGATATGGAATTGTACTATCTATTTTGCTTACTTTATACAAAGGTGAAGATATTTCTTCTTGGACAATAATAAACACATAAATTAGGATAGGGCTTCCTCATGGCTCAAATTGGTAAAGAATTTTCTGCCAATGCAGGAGACCTCGGGTTTGATCCCTGGATTTGGAAGATCCCCTGCGATGGAGGGCATGGCAACCCACTCCAGTATTCTTGCCTGGAGATTGCCATGAAACAGAGGGAGCCTGGTGGGCCACAGCTCATGGGATCACAAAGAGTCGATCATGACTGAACGGCTCTAAGCACAGCGACAAGTTAGGATATACAGGTGATGGGAGGTGGAGGGCCAGGGATCATGTTTGGTCACACAGCATACTTTAACCATCGTGATATTTTTATCTTTTTCTAGTTGGTGTAGTATATGGGTATGTTTTACTATTTTTATGATAATATATTTCAAATATATATTATTAACATATATTTCCATAAATTACATATATATTAAAAAAACCTTGATGCTGAAGAAACTGATATGTGATTTGCCGGAATTATTCTTTTGAAAGACCATAACTGTGAATCAAAGACAAACGAGAAGAGAGCAGCAATTTAAAGGGCTATATAGTCAAAGAAGGACTTACTATGTGTTTATTTTTTTAAGTAGGAGGTTATTGAACATGTGTCTAGTTTTTATAAGGAAAAGCTAAATTAAATGGAGAATGTTTAAAATAGTCATAGGGAAAGTCTCCCAACATGCTCTGATGAGATGGAACAATACTGAACAACGAGGGTTGTTTGTCTCAAAAACAGGGAATGCAGGAACTTTTCATACTCTGAAGTATGAGGTAATTAACAGGTGTGGTTGGATACAAAGCTTAAAGTAGAAGTATGCGCTGACATATTATTTTACAGATAATTCCTATTCTGAGTGAAATATCTCACGCTATAGACACAGTTCTTATGTGCATCTCAGTGTTGCCGTTTTGCATGTTCAGTCACTAAGCTATGTCTGATCTTTTGACGAGCCTATGGGCTGTAGCACACCATGGCCTCTTTGTCCCTCTGGATACTTTCTTCAGCGCATAGATACTGGACGTTTGATTTGCATTTCCTTTTCCCAGCGTGATCTTCCTGACCAGGGCGTTTCAAAAACCTTGTCTCTTTGCTTGGCAAGGTGGATTTCTTTACGCATGTAGCCACCTGGGGAAGCCCTGTAAAAGTTGTTAACCGTTTGCTCAAGAGTCACCTGCAGTCAATTAAATGATACTACTTCCTGAGTGGCCTAATCTAGTCTTTTAGTACTTTCTGAGTGTCTGAAATCTGTTTGTATTTTTGCCGTCTAGCTTAGCATCTTTGCAGTTCTATGTCTGTTCTTGGGAACATCACCTAAGACAAGGCCAGTTCATTTCTGTAAACTATATATCTTACTTTGTCACTTCTATAATTAATATTCATATTTCTTGTCCTAATAACTCTTTGTAGTGGACATAAGAATATGAACATTTTCTATATTGATTTTAATCACTTTAAACTGTAAAGATTCCTTAGCCTTTACATCGCTGTGAATGTTATATTTGATATTATTTTATATATTTGATATTGATGCATTATTCAAAGTATTTTATTTCGATGTTCGCATCTATACTAAAATATTTTCCAATTTTCTTGGGTGGGTTTTGAATTCCTTTTGAGACTATAGTGGTTAATTTAAGTTCTGAATGCTTTTATTTATGGCTTTCAGTTAATCAGAATAAATTTTTTGAATTTTGTTGAAATAAATTTTTAAGTTATTTTTCAAACTATTATATTCAATAATAAATGAACTTCACTATGAAAAACACTTAATTATATCAATACCAGTGCTAATTACTACATTCTATATATATATAAATATTATATCATTATTATTATAATATATATCAATTGCTCACCATATTTTTCTGTTATAGTTTTGCTGTTACTTTTATATAGATTCTGAGAAACATCTGCATTTCCTCAGTCTGTAGTATATTTTATTATATTACTATATCTACTTTTTATTGGAGTTGATATTCTGAGATTTTCTTACATTATTCTCTTTCCAATTATTAGTTTTAATATTTTGTTAGTAAACTAATTTTGAGTCAATTAAAACCTATTTGGACTCCTATGCGAATCTAATATAAAAATTTATGGGTAGGCAATATAATTAATTAGATAACTAGAAAGAGAAAGTACAGAGACCTATTTTTGCTTAAATATCACTGTGCTTTATTTGAATTACACCATTTATTTCCCTAAAATTATACCTTATAATTTTACTTCCTCCACATCATTATCTGCTATGTCTTTTCTCCCCTCCAATATCCTATTTGTTCTTTTCGCTTGTTTGGTTGTTAGCACTATTGCCTTTCCATTGTCACATTATCACTGGTCACTGCCTATTTCTAGAATAATAGTACTTGAGATCCTACAGGATCTCTGTCTCTTTAATCACTCTACCTCCTCTCTCTCTCGGTCTCTCTCTCTTCTCTCTTCTACCTCTGCTAATATATATATATATATATATATATATATATATATATATATATATATAAAACATTACCATGGATGCTTTCTTTAAAAGACATTAGATTGATAACATTCTCATCTCTAAAACTTCAAGAATGATCATAAATCTTTCAAGTCAGGTTCTTTATAACTTTTGCACAAAGCTTGCCTCTCAGCTAAATTAACCATCTGTTACATCGTCCAAATGCAGTAATACTTATCTTGCTGTAAAGGTATTATTGTTCTTCATAATATTCAACTGCTCACACTTGGCATCTCTCTGTGGACTTATTGCATCAAAGATATTATTCCTATTGTATTCTCACAGATTCCTGTTCAAGTCAATTGATCTTTCTTAAGGTGGCCTTTGATTTCTGTTTCCCTAGATGAAGATCCATAAAAGTATAAATTATTGAGTGTAGTGATACTAGTTGTCAACACTGATTGGGATGATTTACACTTGGCTCTACTTTCTAAGTGATTATTTTATATAGTTAAGGCAATGCAACCCTATCCAAATATCTCTATGCCTTGATATAACCCATGGGTACGGGACGAGCTTAGGTATGGCTATCAGTCCATGAGGCTCAAGAGTCAGAACAATTCTGAGCGACTTCACTTTACACTTTCACTTTTCATGATTGAGGAAGACATAATAATAGCAACCCACTCAGTGATTCTTGCTTTGGAGAATCCATAGGACGGGGATGCCTGGATGGGCTTGCACGTCATATGGTGGTGGCGTCCCAAAGAGCGAACACGAAATGAAGCAGTACTTCTTAGCATGTCAGCAGCTATAATTTATCTACCTCTGTATTTACTGTTAGTAAATCTAACTTTACTATTGCCTATTTAGATGGCTACAGTGAGACTCATTTATATATTGTCTTTGACTTCAAAAGATCAACATTGGACATAAGCATAAAACAAAATTTTTTCTCATTTTTTCTTTTTTAATTGGAGGAAAAATTTCTTTTATCTTACTAAATATCATTTGTTGTGTATATCTGTCATCTACAGCAACACAAATCAGTCCTTAATTATATTTATATATCCCCATCTGGCTTTGAGCTTCCCTGGTAGCTCAGCTGCGTAGAATCACACCTAGGGTATGCAGGGGGAACTCTCTGCCGTTCAATTACTGTGGTCACGGAATCTGCTGGAGAAGGGATAGGCATATCCCACTCCATGTTATCTTAGGGCTCCCCTAGGTGGTCAGCACGTGAAAATTCAACTGGAACAATGGACGATTGTTTTTGATCCTCTGGGTTGCAAGATTCCCTGTGAGAAAGAATGGGCTACCCACTCCATGGGGTCACAAAGATGTCAGACACAATGAACGACTTTCACTTCACTTCACAGTTAAAATTCATGCGTAAATACCATATTCTTTGTAAAATATTCTACAATGTCTCCATTACAAAACAACCAACAACAACAATCAATTAAAATACCTAACTCAGAGAATGACAGTTTTGTTTATGATAATGTGGCGGTCTTTGCCGATGTGTGGCCACAAATTTGAACACTAGGTGTTTTAAAGTTTTATATATCGGAATTGAAGGATTCTTAGAAATAATCCAAAAACAAGTTTGACAATAAATGTGAACAAAAGTTGATGGATATACAGTACCATTGAAGTCCATCTTGATTCCCTATATAATCAGAAACTATGATACTAGTT